>NC_057814.1:107759623-107788927 GCF_018294505.1 Triticum aestivum | reverse complement strand
CGAGCGCCGCCCCTGCTCCCTACTCTCCGGAGCCGCCCACCTCGCCGCTGGCGCGCCGCCGCCGTCTCCGGCCGGATCCGCCCGGGTGGACGAGATCCACCCATCCCCGCAACCAAACAGGCGCCCGCGTCCCGGATCCCTCCGTCCCGCTTCGTCCCGTCCAGATTTTTCGGAGTGGTAAATTTCTGCAAAGTCCCGAAATTGTTGCATTATGTTGCTCGGTTCTTCATGCCATAACTTCGTGCTCGGTGCTCTGATTCATGCGTGTAATATATCGAAATGTTCGTCATGAGATGCTCTTCATTTTGTTACATTGTGCCATGCTTTTTTGAGGTCATGTTGATGCCCTAATCATCGTTGCAAGAGTGCTATACAATGTTAACTGCTGTTTGTTATCAGAACTTGGTGATTTATCTTTTTCATTGCATTTTGTGTGTGCATTCTATGAGCTTGAAGTCTACATGAGTTTTGTACTACATCATGCCATCTTTACTGGGGTGCTTGTCTTGTATTTTTGTGATATGTGTGGTGACTAGCACAAGCATGCAAATTAGCCTCCATGATGTTGTTGGTTTCTGTGACTTGATCATTTCTGCTAAGTCTGAGTCTGTTATGTTGTGATGCCATGTAAACCTGCTGCTACAAGTCATTATATGCATGATCTGGAGATATTCACTAAGGATGTTTTGTTATACATGTTATGCTATATCCATACATGCCCTTTTTTGCATTTATAGCCTACTGTAGCTTATTTTTATCTTGCTCCAAACTTGCTAAATAATGCTGCTGTCAGCCTGTTAACATGAAGTTCAGTTTTGACATGTGTTTTGCTAGTGATCCATGCACCCTCTGACTATCATATTGCAATTCTTAGCTTCATGTATGTGCCATCTTACTGCTGGTTACCTTTTAATGCCATGTATTGCTCTGTGATGAGTGGTTCAAGCTCACCAACATGCCTACTTATCGTTATTTCTGCCATGTCCTGTTATTTTAACCAAGTCTGAATCTGTCATATTACTTCTATGTTTACATGGGTGCCATCATATCTTCTGTGCCTTTTTGGCTCGTAATCAGTAAGGGACTTTTGTTCTAGGAAATTAGTAGATTCATGCCATGCCTTTGTTTGCTATGATATGTTCCTGTAGCATGTCGTTTGATAGCTCTAAACTTTGCAACCTGATGTTATTTCTGCCATGTCCAGTGATTTCTGCAGTCTCTGTGAACCTGATGTTATTTATGGAGATAGCTCAGTGTTCATGTTTTGTCATGCTTTACCTATACATCATGTCCATGCCTTTTGTTTTCATGTTGAGGTGCTGTAGCATGTGGTTTTGATGCTTGCTAGATGCCTAGTTGCTGTTTTGGACAGATTGTTGTGATATCTTGTTTGGAGTGTATGTGTTGCACCGTTGCTCCGTTTTGAGCATGCTCTATATGAAACTTGCTTAGTTTTGCATGTAGTTTCATGTTACCTTGTTGCATCCTTGTTTTGAGGTGTTTGCTTGATGTTTGAATGCATTTTGCATCAATGCCATGCTTATCTTGTTTTGCTCATATCTTCTACGCCGTAGCTCCGAATCTAATGAACTTTATATGTAACTTGACTAGATTTTTGTGTAGATCATTTTGGTGCATCTTAACTTGCTGTTTAACAACTTGAACATAAAATTTATTCAGATCTGGACCAATTTCGAAATTTGCATATCAGGACTTATCAAAATTGTTATATGTTGTTTCCGGCCTCACTTAAACTTGCTTTGATGTGTTGCTCTTGTATGCCTCATCTCTTGCCATGAGTAGCTTCATGTAGCCTTGTCATGCATCATACTTGGTTGAGCATCATGCCTTGTTCATGTGTGGTGTGTTTACCATGTTGTGTGCTTCTTCTCGATAATTCCCGTGTCGTTGCGATCGTGAGGATTCGTTCGTCTTCGTGGCTTCATCTTTTTCATGGACTCGTTCTTATTCCTAGCGAGATTTTAGGCAAGATGACCGTCACCTTGGATCTCACTACTATCATTGCTATGTTAGCTGCTTCGTTCTATCGCTTTGCCGCGCTACCTATCACTTGCTCTTCAAGCCTCCCAAATTGCCATGAACCTCTAACATTTGTCACCCTTCCTTCCTACAGAACCGTTGTTTGGCTATGTTACCGCTTTGCTTAGCCCCTCTTATAGTGTTGCTAGTTGCAGGTGAAGATGAAGATTGCTCCTTGTTGGATTATGTTTATGTTGGGATATCACAATATCTCTTATTTAATTAATGCATCTATATACTTGGTAAAGGGTGGAAGGCTCGGCCTTATGCCTGGTGTTTTGGTCCACTCTTGCCGCCCTAGTTTCCGTCATACCGGTGTTATGTTCCTTGATTTTGCGTCCCTTACGCGGTTGGGTGATTTATGGGACCCCTTGACAGTTCGCTTTGAATAAAACTCCTCCAGCAAGGCCCAACCTTGGTCTTACCATTTGCCTACCACCTATTTCTTTTCCCTAGGAAGTCGCGCTCCCGAGGGTCATCTTTATTTAGCCCCCCGGGGGCCAGTGCTTCTCTAAGTGTTGGTCCGAACCGAGCCGCCTGCGGGGCCACCTCGGGGAAACTCGAAGTCTGGTTTTACTTGTAGCCTGTCTCATCCGGTGTTGCCCTGAGAACGAGATATGTGCAGCTCCTACCGGGATTGTCGGCACATCGGGCGGTCTTGCTGGTCTTGTTTTACCATTGTCAAAATGTCTTGTAACCGAGATTCGGAGACTGGTCGGGTCTTTCCGAGAGAAGGAATATCCTTCTTTGACCGTGAGAGCTTATAATGGGCTAAGTTGGGACACCCCTACAGGGTATAAACTTTCAAGAGCCTTGCCCGCGGTTATGTGGCAGATGGGAATTTGTTAACGTCCGGTTGTAGAGAACTTGACACTTGACTTAAATAAAACGCATCAACCGCGTGTGTAGCCGTGATGGTCTCTTCTCGGCGGAGTCCGGGAAGTGAACACGGTTTTTGGGTTATGTTTGACGTAAGTAGGAGTTCAGGATCACTTCTTGATCATTACTAGTTGACGACCGTTCCGTTGCTCCTCTTCTCGCTCTTATTTGCGTATGTTAGCCACCATACTTGCTTACTCGCTCCTGCAACCTCACCACCTTACCCCTTTCCTACCCATTAAGCTTTGCTAGTCTTGATACCCATGGTAATGGGATTGATGAGTCCTCGTGACTCACAGATTACTACAACACCAGTTGCAGGTACAGGTTTTGCGATGATCATGACGCAAGAGCGATGTTTCTTGTTTTCGAGTTCTTCTTCTGCTTCTTCTTCGCTCAAGGGATAGGTTCCAGGTCGGCAGCCTGGGCTAGCAGGGTGGATGTCATTTGAGCTTCTGTTTGTGTTTCATTCGTAGTGGGATGTTGATCTTATGTATGATGTATTGATGTATTCTTGCGGGATGTGTATGCGTTGTATGTATCCCCATCTATTATGTAATGTTGATGTAATGATATCCACCTTGCAAAAGCGTGTCAATATGCGGTTCTATCCTTGGTGGGACCTTCGAGTCTCTTTAGGATAGTATCGCATATTGGGCGTGACACAGAGATACCTCTCCGACAATCGGAGTGACAAATCCTAATCTCGAAATACGCCAACCCAACAAGTACCTTCGGAGACACCTGTAGAGCACCTTTATAATCACCCTGTTATGTTGTGACGTTCCGTAGCACACAAAGTGTTCCTCCGGTAAACGGGAGTTGCATAATCTCATAGTCATAGGAACATGTATAAGTCATGAAGAAAGCAATAGTAACATACTAAACGATCAAGTGCTAAGCTAACGGAATGGGTCAAGTCAATCACATCATTCTCCTAATGATGTAATCCCGTTAATCAAATGACAACTCATGTCTATGGCTAGGAAACTCAACCATCTTTGATCAACGAGCTAGTCAAGTAGAGGCATACTACTGACACTATGTTTGTCTATGTATTCACACATGTATCAAGTTTCCGGTT
The DNA here is from genome assembly GCF_018294505.1 of Triticum aestivum. NCBI lineage: Eukaryota > Viridiplantae > Streptophyta > Magnoliopsida > Poales > Poaceae > Triticum > Triticum aestivum. Next base: position 107,784,924 of record NC_057814.1, on the reverse strand, counting down.
AATACAATTCTAGCATGAATAATAAACATTTATCATGAAATAAGGAAATAAATAATAACTTGAGTATTGCCTCTAGGGCATATTTCCTTCAGTCTCCCACTTGCGCTAGAGTCAATAATCTAGATCACATCACCATGTGATTAACATTAATAGTTCACATCATCATGTGATTAACACCCATAGTTCACATCGCCATGTGACGAACACCCAAAGGGTTTACTAGATTCAGTAATCTAGTTCACATCGCTATGTGATTAACACCCAAAGAGTACTAAGGTGTGATCATGTTTTGCTTGTGAGAGAAGCTTAGTCAACGGGTCTTTCACATTCAGATCCGTTATGTATTTTGCAAATTTCTATGTCTACAATGCTCTGCACGGAGCTGCTTTAGCTAATTGCTCCCACTTTCCATATGTATCCAGATTGAGACTTAGAGTCATCTAGATTAGTGTCAAAACTTGCATCGACGTAACCCTTTACGACGAACCTTTTGTCACCTCCATAATCGAGAAACATATCCCTGTTCCACTGAGGATAAGTTTGACCGTTGTCCAGTGATCTACTCCTAGATCACTATTGTACTCCCTTGCCAAACTCAGTCTAGGGTATACAATAGATCTGGTACACGGCATGGCATATTTTATAGAACCTATGGCTGGGGCATAGGGAATGACTTTCATTCTCTTTCTATCTTCTGCTGTGGTCGGGCTTTGAGTCTTACTCAACTTCACACCTTGCAACACAGGCAAGAACTCCTTGTTTGACTGTTCCCTTTTGAACTACTTCAAAATCTTGTCAAGGTATGTACTCATTGAAAAAACTTATCAAGCGTCTTCATCTATCTCTATAGATCTTGATGCTCAATATGTAAGCAACTTCACCGAGGTCTTTGTTTGAAAAACTCCTTTATGCTTTGTAGAATAATTCTACATTATTTCCGATCAACAATATGTCATTCACATATACTTATCAGAAATGTTGTAGTGCTCGCACTCACTTTCTTGTAAATACAGGCTTCACCGCAAGTCTGTATAAAACTATATGCTTTCATCAACTTATCAAAGCGTATATTCCAACTCCGAGATGCTTCCACCAGTCCATAGAAGGATCGCTGGAGCTTGCATATTTTGTTAGCACCATTAGGATTGAGAAAACCTTCTTGTAGCATCATATACAACTCTTCTTTAATAAATCTATTAAGGAATGCAGTTTTGCTTATCCATTTGCCAGATTTCATAAAATACGGCAATTGCTAACATGATTCGGACAGACTTAAGCATAGATACGAATGACAAACTCTCATCGTAGTCAACACCTTGAACTTGTCAAAACCTTTTTGCGACAATTCTAGCTTTGTAGATAGTAATACTACTATCAGCGTCCGTCTTCCTCTTGAAGATCCATTTAATCTCAATGGCTCGCCGATCATCGGGCAAGTCAATCAAAGTCCATACTTTGTTCTCATACATGGATCCCATCTCAGATTTCATGGCCTCAAGCCATTTCGCGGAATCTGGGCTCATCATCGCTTCCTCATAGTTTGTAGGTTCGTCATGGTCAAGTAACATGACCTCCAGAACAGGATTACCGTACCACTCTGGTGCGGATCTCACTCTGGTTGACCTACGAGGTTCGGTAGTAACTTGATCTGAAGTTACATGATCATCATCATTAGCTTCCTCACTAATTGGTGTAGGAGTCACATGAACAGATTTCTGTGATGAACTACTTTCCAATAGGGGAGCAGGTACAGTTACCTCATCAAGTTCTACTTTCCTCCTCACTTCTTTCGAGAGAAACTCCTTCTCTAGAAAGGATCCATTCTCAGCAACGAATATCTTGCCTTCAGATCTGTGATAGAAGGTGTACCCAACAATTTCTTTTGGGTATCCTATGAAGACGCACTTCTCCGATTTGGGTTTGAGCTTATCAGGTTGAAACTTTTTCACATAAGCATTGCAACCTCAAACTTTAAGAAACAACAGCTTAGGTTTCTTGCCAAACCATAGTTCATACGGTGTCGTCTCAACGGATTTAGATGCTGCCCTATTTAACGTGGATGTAGATGTCTCTAATGCATAACCCCAAAACGATAGTGGTAGATCGGTAAGAGACATCATAAATCGCACCATATCTAATAAAGTACGGTTACGACGTTCGGACACACGATTACACTGTGGTGTTCCAGGTGGCGTGTGTAGTGAAACTATTTCACATTGTTTTAACTGAAGGCCAAACTCGTAACTCAAATATTTTACCTCTGCGATCATATGTAGAAACTTTTATTTTTGTTACGATGATTCTCCACTTCACTCTGAAATTCTTTCAACTTTTCAAATGTTTCAGACTTGTGTTTCATCAAGTAGATATACCTATATCTGCTCAAATCATCTATGAAGGTCAGAAAATAATGATACCCGCCGCGAGCCTCAATATTCATCGGACCACATACATCAGTATGTATGATTTCCAACAAATCTGTTGCTCGCTCCATTGTTCCAGAGAACGGAGTCTTAGTCATCTTGCCCATGAGGGATGGTTCGCAAGCATCAAGTGATTCATAATCAAGTGATTCCGAAAGTCCATTAGCATGGAGTTTCTTCATGCGCTTTACACCAATATGACCTAAACGGTAGTGCCACAAATAAGTTGCACTATCATTATTAACTTTGCATCTTTTGGCTTCAATATTATGAAAATGTGTATCACCACGATCGAGATCCAACAAACCATTTTCATTAGGTGTATGACCATAGAAGGTTTTATTCATGCAAACAGAACAACAATTATTCTCTAGTTTACATGAATAACCGTATTGCAACAAACATGATCCAATCATATTCATGCTCAACGCAAACACTAAATAACATTTATTTTAGGTTCAACACTAATCCCGAAAGTATAGGGAGTGTGCGATGATGATCATATCAATCTTGGAACCACTTCCAATACACATCGTCACTTCACCCTTAACTAGTCTCTGTTCATTCTGCAACTCCCGTTTCGAGTTTCTACTCTTAGCAACTGAACCAGTATCAAATACCGAGGGGTTGCTATAAACACTAGTAAAGTACACATCAATAACATGTAAATCAAATATAGCTTTGTTCACTTTGCCATCCTTCTTACCCACCAAATACTTGGAGCAATTCCGCTTCCAGTGACAAGTCCCTTTGCAGCAGAAGCACTCAGGTTCAGGCTTAGGTCCAGACTTGGGCTTTTTCACTTGATCAGCAACTTGCTTGCTGTTCTTCTTGAAGTTCCCTTCCCTTTGTCCCTTTACTTGAAACTAGTGGTCTTGTTAACCATCAACACTTGATGCTCTTTCTTGATTTCTACCTTCGTCGACTTCAGCATTGCGAAGAGCTCGGGAATTACTTTCATCATCCCTTGCATATTATAGTTCATCACGAAGTTCTAATAACTCGGTGATAGTGACTAGAGAATTCTGTCAATTACTATCTTATCTGGAAGATTAACTCCCACTTGATTCAAGCAATGGTAGTACCCAGACAATCCGAGCACATGCTCACTGGTTGAGCTATTCTCCTCCATCTTGTAGGCAAAGTACTGTGAGAGGTCTCATACCTCTCGACACAGGCATGAGTATGAAATACCAATTTCAACTCTTGGAACATCTTATATGCTTTGTGGCGTTCAAAACATTTTTGAAGTCCCGGTTCTAAGCCGTAAAGCATGGTGCACTTAACTATCAAGTAGTCATCATACCGAGCTTTTGTCAAAACGTGCATAATGTCTGCATCTGCTCCTGCAATAGGTCTGTCACCTAGCGGTGCATCAAGGACATAATTCTTCTGTGCAGCAATGAGGATAAACCTCAGATCACGGATCCAATCCGCATCACTGCTACTAACATCTTTCAACTTAGTTTTCTCTAGGAACATATCAAAAATAAAACAGGGGAGCTAAATGCGAGCTTGATCTACAACATAGATATGCTAATACTACCAGGACTAAGTTCATGATAAATTAATGTTCAATTAATCATGTTACTTAAGAACTCCCACTTAGATAGACATCCCTCGAATCATCTAAGTGATCACGTGATCCAAATCAACTAAACCATGTCCGATCATCACATGAGATGGAGTAGTTTCAATGGTGAACATCACTATGTTGATCATATCTACTATATGATTCATGCTCAACCTTTCAGTCTCAGTGTTCCGAGGCCATATCTGCATATGCTAGGCTCGTCAAGTTTAACCTGAGTATTCCGCGTGTGCAACTGTTTTGCACCCGTTGTATTTGAACGTAGAGCCTATCACACCCGATCATCACGTGGTGTCTCAGCACGAAGAACTTTCGCAACGGTGCATACTCAGGGAGAACACTTATACCTTGATAATTTAGTGAGAGATCATCTTATAATGCTACCGTCAATCAAAGCAAGATAAGATGCATAAAAGATAAACATCACATGAAATCAATATAAGTGATATGATATGGCCATCATCATCTTGTGCTTGTGATCTCCATCTCTGAAGCACCGTCATGATCACCATCGTCACCGGCGCAACACCTTGATCTCCATCGTAGCATCGTTGTCGTCTCGCCAACTTATGCTTCTACGACTATCGCTACCGCTTAGTGATAAAGTAAAGCATTACAGGGAGATTGCATTGCATACAATAAAGCGACAACCATATGGCTCCTGCCAGTTGCCGATAACTCGGTTACAAAACATGATCATCTCATACAATAAAATATAGCATCATGCCTTGACCATATCACATCACAACATGCCCTGCAAAAACAAGTTAGACGTCCTCTACTTTGTTGTTGCAAGTTTTACGTGGCTGCTACGGGCTGAGCAAGAACTGTTCTTACCTACGCATCAAAACCACAACGATAGTTTGTCAAGTTAGTGCTGTTTTAACCTTCTCAAGGACCGGGCGTAGCCACACTCGGTTCAACTAAAGTTGGAGAAACTAACACCCGCTAGCCACCTGTGTGCAAAGCACGTCGGTAGAACCAGTCTCGCGTAAGCGTACGCGTAATGTCGGTCCAGGCCGCTTCATCCAACAATACCGCCGAACCAAAGTATGACATGCTGGTAAGCAGTATGACTTATATCTCCCACAACTCACTTGTGTTCTACTCGTGCATATAACATCTACGCATAAAACCTGGCTCGGATGCCACTGTTGGGGAACGTAGTAATTTCAAAAAAATTCCTACGCACACACAAGACCATGGTGATGCATAGCAACGAGAGGGGAGAGTGTTGTCCATGTACCCTCGTAGACCGAAAGCGGAAGCGTTAGCACAACGGGGTTGATGTAGTCGTACGTCTTCACGACCCGACCGATCAAGTACCGAACGCACGGCACCTCCGAGTTCAGCACACGTTCAGCTCGATGACGTCCCTCGAACTCCGATCCAGTCGAGCTTTGAGGGAGAGTTCCGTCAGCACGATGGCGTGGTGACGATGATGATGTTCTACCGACGCAGGGCTTCGCCTAAGCACCGCTACAATATTATCGAGGTGGATTATGGTGGAGGGGGCACCGCACACGGCTAAGAGATCAAGAGATCAATTGTTGTGTCTATGGGGTGCCCCCTGGCCACGTATATAAAGGAGTGGAGGAGGGGGGAGAGGGCCGGCCCCTATGGCCCGCCCTGGAGGAGTCCTACTCCCACCGGGAGTAGGATCCCCCCCCTTCCAAGTAGTAGGAGTAGGAGTCAAGGAAAGGGAAGAGAGAAGAGAAGCAAGGAGGGGGCGCAGCCCCTCCCCCTAGTCCAATTCGGACTAGGCCTTGGGGGGCGCGCAGCCTCTCCTCTCTCTTTCCCCTAAAGCCAAATAAGGCCCATATACTCCCCGGCGAATTCCCGTAACTCTCCGGTACTCCGAAAAATACCCGAATCACTCGGAACCTTTCCAATGTCCGAATATAGTCGTCCAATATATAGATCTTTACGTCTCCGACCATTTCGAGACTCCTCGTCATGTCCCCGATCTCATCCGGGACTCCGAACTAAGTCGGTACATCAAATCACATAAACTCATAATACAATCGTCACCGAAACTTTAAGCGTGCGGACCCTACGGGTTCGAGAACTATGTAGACATGACCGAGACACGTCTCCGGTCAATAACCAATAGCGGAACCTGGATGCTCATATTGGCTCCTACATATTCTACGAAGATCTTTATCGGTCAAACCGCATAACAACATACGTTGTTCCCTTTGTCATCGGTATGTTACTTGCCCGAGATTCGATCGTCGGTATCTCAATACCTAGTTCAATCTCGTTACCGGCAAGTCTCTTTACTCGTTCCGTAATACATCATCTTGCAACTAACTCATTAGTTACAATGCTTGCAAGGCTTATAGTGATGTGCATTACCGAGTGGGCCCAGAGATACCTCTCCGACAATCGGAGTGACAAATCCTAATCTCGAAATATGCCAACCCAACAAGTACCTTCGGAGACACCTGTAGAGCACCTTTATAATCACCCAGTTACGTTGTGACGTTTGGTAGCACACAAAGTGTTCCTCCAGTAAACAGGAGTCGCATAATCTCATAGTCATAGGAACATGTATAAGTCATGAAGAAAGCAATAGTAACATACTAAACGATCAAGTGCTAAGCTAACGGAATGGGTCAACAAGTCAATCACATCATTCTCCTAATGATGTGATCCCGTTAATCAAATGACAACTCATGTCTATGGCTAGGAAACTCAACCATCTTTGATCAACGAGCTAGTCAAGTAGAGGCATACTAGTGACACTATGTTTGTATATGTATTCACACATGTATCAAGTTTCCGGTTAATACAATTCTAGCATGAATAATAAACATTTATCATGAAATAAGGAAATAAATAATAACTTTATTATTGCCTCTAGGGCATATTTCCTTCATGAGCGTGATGAGTTGGTGCCTGAATTGCCGGAGGATGAACGTATGATAGGCTCACTTCCAGTAGCAAAGATGCATAGGAAGAGACCGAAGAAATGCAAAGCTGCTTCTGTGAGCCAGCCGCCTCCGCAGCCTCGGGTTGAAGACCGTATACCTATCATAGGTGCGGCGAAATACCATATTCCCGGTGATCCGATCCTACCTAAGGCAGTGGTAGATGCCATATACTGCGATCAAAGGAGACCTCATGATGATGTGCTACGGAGAGAGAAAAGATTGATTGCCTCAAAAAATCAAGGATACCCGCTCTACGTGGTTAACGTGTCGCAACAAAGGTTGTACGTCGACACATTCCCCGCGGAAAAGTTCTTCCTTTGATTCGATTACATCTTCGACATGTTTCACTTGAAAAAGCTGGACTTTACATTTGTCCGCCTTTTTGCCTTGTATATGAACTACATCATCAGGATTGACCAAATACCTTATATATGTGTCGCTGACCCGTACTTCATGCACGAGGGCTTCTTGGCAGTCTTCCCAAAGCATCATGAATACGCGAGTAACTACATCGCCGATTTCATGGCCGGCAATAAGGACAAGGAGACGATTGTCATGCTTTATCATCCCATGTAAGTCATCGAGGATATCCTTCCTTCGATTTCAATCATTCATTTGCACGTGTGGAGGCTAATTTGAGGTGTACTTATTTTGCGCAGTGACGGGCGCGCCGTCCTCGTCATCCTTTACCCCCGATTCTCCCATGCTCTTTAATTGGACTCGTCGAAGAACATGAAGAAAAAGGATTACACCTACATCAAGTCTGTTCTCGACAGTGCTATCTTAAGCTACGGCCTACGGGTGGAGAGATCATGCTCAAGAAGACAAGGAATCGCGTGCCCGCCTTCGGCCATAAGACCAACTTCTGCTGCATCCAGCAACCGAGTGGTACTCTCAGTGATGGATTCTATGTCCTCCACCACATGCTGGAGTATAGACGGGATCACCAGAACCTTCGCATGTCACCTAGATCCGATGATGCCAATATTTTGCAATGGACAAAGAAACTAGGAGATATCCCAGATCATCGACTCCGAGCTGAGTTCTATCACATCCAGCGTGCACTTGCCCAAATCATCATGAAGGAGGTCCTCGAAAAAACAGGGATGTTCTACGAAGAAGGGCAAATGTCGCGGGAAGACGTCCGAACACGCGTAGCCGCTCACTGTCTTGACCTGAAGCCTTTCACTGCGCTTGGGGACTATCTCCCTGATTTGGAGTGATTGACGATATATGACAATGTGTCTGTTTAGTCCATACTTTCTCTATGACGAAACTTTGAGTTATGCACGATGAAACTTTGTGATTTAATTATACCATCCTCCTCAACTAGCGAAGATCACTCTAGTTAGGGCATTTTGGGTACGATGAACTTTGTTATTTATGCTTATGATATGTTGCTTCTATTTTTGCCAACTCTGTCTTTTTTTGTTGCTCAACTATATATGTTGCATATTATTGACTCATGTGACGATACATGTACATAGAACACCGATGGCGAAGAAGTGCTATGCCAGGAGTATACGACGAGTGGCCTGAGTGTCAGGCCTAGGTGTACAGGTTTCCGAGCGACAGCCAGAGAGGGTTCGATAGCAGAGACAAAGCGGAAAATAGTTAGTTTAGTTTCACGCTAGTGCGAGAGAGTGATCCGAATGGACGCTTCAAGAAGTACTACATTATGTATGATGAGACATGTCAGTTAACTTGTATCGCTATATTGTGATTATGATGTGACCACATGAGTTGTGTTGGATGATATGATGAGACTATTATGTGTATGATATGATGAGCATATTGCATGTTTACGATATGATTAGAATACTGTATAAAACCTGTAAAAAAAAACATCGCAAATACGTAAAAAAAATGTGAAAATGTAGGAGTAGCGCTCTTTAGCGCTGGACAGAAAAACGCTACTGCTAAGCCACTGAGCAGTAGCGCTGGTATGGACAGCGCTACTGCTGAGTAGGTATAGCAGTAGCACTAGTCAAAATGGGCTACTGCTAAACTTCAGCTGTAGCGCCGTATCAGTAGTGTGTGACCCGCGCTACTGATAGCCTTAGACCCACGCTACTGCTAGGCTTTTCCCTAGTAGTGCCACTTCACCTCGTAGAGGTTATCAGTTAGGGATAACCTGTAGCATGCAATCACAAGTCATAGGTTCAGTTCCTTCATGATATGCTTAAAATTGAGGTAATATCACCAAGAATCATGTAACTTGCGCATGATATTCAGTTTGGTACTAAAACTTTGAAAATACGGATTTGTGATCATTCAACATGCGTTTTTGTGCAAATCATATCCAGTGGTATGGCCTGCTCACATGGCGCGCCAGCTTGGCGGAGGCCCACTTGTCCGTGGCTATAGTACACACAGCGTTGGGTGACTCTAGCATGCAGCACTTTTTTTGGAAAACCCCCTTGCAATTTATTTAATTGTGCACAAAAGCCTCATCTGTAATGCAAAAAATGGGACAATGAGGTTCAAACCCACGACCTATTACTAAAACAGGTAGCCGTACAACCATCACACCAACACCGATTCACGTTTAACATCTAGAACTAAACTTTATTTAATGATACACAAAAAGGCGATAAATTGGCTCATATGTCTAATGGGTAATTTAGGAGTGGGGCCACTAGTCAGTGGGATAACTAAACAGGTAATTAGGCTAATCTACGCAGGGCCCATCCGTCCATGTGTTATATTGAAAAGTTCGGGCGCATGGATAATTTTGCAGAAAAATAGGGGAACGACCGAATCAATCTCTTGACTTCGAGCGTGTTACTGCACGAGCTAACCACAACACCAAGTAGTACATGTTAGTGCCCACAAAGAGAAATGCTTAATTTTATAATTTTGCCATGACAACTACTTGTACTACTATTTTTCTCTCCCGGACCGAATTTCTGATAACTTATTTAAACTGTTTGTCAAACTAAATATATTTAGACGTTAAGAAAAAATGAAATCAAAATTCATTGCAAAAATTTACGCGAAAAATCTGAAATTATTGAGATATTCTGAAACCCTGATTTTCCAGCCCCTTCCAGAAAAAAAGGGAATAAAAAAAATCTTGCTCGCGGTTGTACGTTATGGGCTAAACATTATATATTTCCCCCTCACAAAAAGAAAACATTATATATTTTGACGCCTTTTTTAGCAAAAGGGGGAAAGATTTTCTGAAAACCCGAAAAAAAGGAATATAGAAAAAGAAGTACATACAATATAAAATCAAGTGTATCTCTAAATAGTCATGAGTATGTAGTCAACGGGAACGTATCCGTTGCACCAAGGCAATTGGTGCTACCGGTGCACCGAACCCCGTTGCATATTGCAAAATGTTCAAAAACATCCGAAAAAAATTAGTGTGTCGACACAACATTAATGTATGTTGTCACAAAAATTCAAATCAAAATTCAAAACAACGTTCAAGATACAAAAATGACAAATTTGACATCAATGTGCTAATGGGCCAAAATTGAAGCCCAACTTGTGTTATGTACTATTCAATGTCAAATTTGTTATTTTGTATTTTGAGTAATGTTTCGAATATTGATTTAAATTTTTTGTGAAAACTTACATTGATGCTGTGTGAATGTAATAATTTTTTTCTGAATTTTTTTGAACATTTTTGAGTGTGCAACGGATGACCGGTGCACCGTCAGCACAAATTGCCCCGGTGCACCAGATACATCCCCTGTAGTCAGTGTAGTGGTTGGCCTGTGCGTGCATTGTATATGAGGTCAGGACCCACACATGTTATTGATGGGCTTCCGTTTAATTAAATACGAGGGTGATTATGCACACAAAAATGCGCACATCGCATAGAGCAGTTTTAGTCACTGGCAGTGGGCCATAGCCACGTTGTCATGTCACATAAGCACGGGATCCGTCTGGATACGAGTGAATTGACTGTATTTGCACGAAAACGCAAGTTAAATAATCATAAATCCGCATTTTTAATGTTTTAGCATCAAACTGAACGTCCAATACAAGTTGTATGACTCCCGGTGATATTATAATATCACTAGTAGTCATACAACTTGCGCTGGATGTTTAATTTGGTGCTAAACTTGTAAAATACGGATTTACGGTCATCTAACTTGTTGATTGGTGCAAATATGGTGCATTCTACTGTATCCAGTGCACATCCTACCTACATGGCATGCCAGCGGCCCACATGTCAGTGTGTAGGGGTAAATATTTCCAGATAACTCCCTATATTTTTTGGTCACGCAAAAAAAGTCGAACAGTGTTATAAGAGAAAAGAAATAAATATCGTTTGGAAAAGCAAGATTCGAACTACATATCTTCAGAAGGCAAACACGCAAGGTAAACCAACAGACCTAGCGCAGTTTGATGTGTCAGAAGAATAACTAGTTTCTATTACATACTCCCAGCGCACCTGGGCCTGACAGCTCAAATGGGCTATGATCAGTAGAGCCCATTTTCCACCTTCGATTTTTTTTAGAAAATCGTATGTAAATTATGATCTCAGTAATGATAGTATATTGATGGAATAAAAAAAATTTATATAATTTAAATCCAAATATTTGTAAAATTACAATTCAAAAATATTATGCAAAACTTTAATGCTCATAGATGAGTGCATTTTTAACTTAAAAATAAGGGAGCTGTTAGGTCTCGAACCCACGAGGCTGCGACCAAAAACACTCTATTGTCTATACATACAGAAGATGATTTGTAAATCAAAAAGTTCCATATAAGCTTGAGTATTACATAAAGAATATTTAGTAAAACATAAGTAATAAAATTACATTCAAATATCTGTGTGTTAAAAATATTATACATACAAAAAGTGATTACTAAATAAAAGATTTAAATATAAACCTATGTATTATATTAGACACGACTGAATATTCATATCAACAATTTAAATGTTAAATTATGGATATGTAATTACATGGAACTTGAACTATACAAATGTTCACATAATTATTGAAATGTTTGTAAAACAAAAATAATAATTTGGAATTTTAATTTTACAAACATTTGTGTTATTTGAAATTGTACACACATGTTCGTTATTCATAAATATTTTTTAATATTTAATATTTGTAAAATAATACATGAACAGTTTGAGAGTAAGTTATTTCGTTTGTATAACAATATTTATAACACAAATATTTAAACATTATGTTTCTGACCGAGATCATAACTTACATACTATCTACAAATTTCTAACCACTGTTTAAGAACTCGGCCGAGTTACCATTTAAATGCCCATTTAATCGCTACTCGGTGCCTAACTGAGGCGAATAGCACATACTTGGTTCATTAAATGGTCAAGCCGATTAACTAGCATTTAATCGGTTGTCAGACGATTAACTGGTTGTCAAACTGATTAATCGGTGATGGGTCAGGTAACTGAAGCGGCATCCATTAATCTTTTTATGTGTGGCTGCATATTGCCAAGTTGTGTGGCTGTCATTTTAATTTATCTTATCATGTCTCATGTGTGGCTGCTTGTTGTCACATGTATGGCTGTCATTTACTCATTTATCTTGACAAGTTTAGAGCATATACAAATGCATATCTATCATCAATTCTGTAGGTTTGTTGCCTTCCGGTTTGGATGCATCATGACCAAACCGTCCAGGTAACAATTCTACCTCTTGTCCATGCTTTTTATATGCCTACGACATTATATTTTTGTATAAATGTATAATACGTAGCTGTGAGCATTGGATTATGTGGTACAATACGTGAAAAACTAGTTACATGTTGCCAATATATTCTCATGTGCAGCTGATTAATGATCGACCGATTAATTCAGTTAAATGGCCGATTAACCTATTAATCGCTAATCAGTAGTCGACCGAGCAGTTACCAGTTACCGAATTCCCGAACAATGTTTCTAACAAAATCAAAGATGCAAAATGGGGAACACAGATCATAGGCCATTTGAGCTAACATGCCCACGTATTTTAAGATGAGGATATCTCTACTCCTAATGTCTCAGTTGATAGTCTCCGCGGTTAATTTTCGTCCCACTTACCATGGTTTTTTTCGTCCCTCCTCCCACCTCACTGTTAGCCGCGTCAAACCAAAAAAACACGTCGCGATGCCCCCACACAGTCCAGGGCCGCACCTCCCATCGCACCCATCTACAAGCGAAGGAAAAAAAAGCTACGAAAATTAACCAGCGAAAAAAACCTAAACCTACGAAAATATCTCTGGAGGTAAAGTTTGGAAAGAAGACATAGATTAGGAAATACTAGTAGACTGCCCGTGTGTTGCCACGGGCATGTCAACTTTAACATGGATTGAAAAAATAGCCAATAAAAAAAATTAAAATCCACTTCACTTGCAATATATTTTGATAATTTTTTTGAAACATTGCACTTCATTACAAATGATAATAACACTTGAATGCTTTTATTATTTATGCTTAAGATTCGATCATCTCACGAAAGCATGTGTATTGTTATTATTCATTAATTAAAGACAAACACATGGAGCACTGTGTTCCCTTTAAACAAATCTGCAAACCCCCAAACCTAGAACTTAAGTGGGGACGTGTCCTGACAGCACATCATGCCAGACCAGAACTTTCAACTCTCATTGTGCGGCAATATAAAATGTCCGGAAAAAATATAGCTCTCTGAAATAATGCAAGGCAGCCCCAAGATATCGAGGTTCTAAATTGCTAGGAGCTTAAATGCTTAATAATACAATCATGTTTCTCCACTTTGAGCCAGTCCAACGTGGACTACTTCATTAATACCTACCATCATTCCAAATAACCTGCAAAACCAGAGGTAAAAGACTATACAAATAAAAGTTTCAGTTGAGTTGAAAGGCTCAAACTAAAAGCCAACAAATATATGCAGGGTTATTTCATACTGCTATTTTATTCAGCACCAATAACCTCCTTGTCAGCATCATAATATATCATCCAAAATCATATTACCAATTTCGGTGCAACTTTATACTACTTACAAATATAAAGAATAATATTAACTAAAAAAACATTGGATTGTAATAGATGTGAAAAATACTTCTATGTTTCAAGGAACCATATGGTGTGAGTATCGTCTGAAAGCTTTTAGGAGAAATAAGGATAGAGAGCTGTTTTGTTCAACGAAACAGATTGGCTCTCCTTACACTAAGTCTAAGTTCATCATCATTCATCATTGTTACATGTATAAATCAGGATAACACACAATGAATAAGAGGAATAAGGATAGAAAGTTGTTAACTTCATCACAATGTTCATTTGCTTATACTTGAAGAAATAAGACAACATCTCCAGTGAAAAAATTATTTTTATTGACAAACGAATTCCCTCCATTTGTTAAAAAGATGCCTATTTGGTTCACCTGGAAGGCAAAGGAGAATTTCATAACATGTCTATGGTACCTTGCTAGAAGGAAAAAGATAACGGGTATACTTGGCTCAAAATCAGAATGGATGATAGAATTACATAGAGTTGTTTGTCCTTTTCGAAGATACAACTTTTGTAAGGAACTGTGTCAACGAATTCGCACAGAAAATATATCATCTGATTCCGGTAATGTAATAGAGCACACTAAATCGTATTTATGAACGCGTAGGAATATGGACTCTTTAGAAGAAATGGACAGAGCAAATGAGCATGGTCCAATGCAGGTTGTACAGGTTCTATCGTACACATGTTTTTATACAAAATTTATTAGAAACACGGGAACAAAATATGTTTGAGTAGGTAACAAAATTTGTTTTAGAAGATGATGACTTCCTAATATTGAAGCATGTAACTGAACTCTACTGGTTTTGGGGAGTTGAAACGGAGGTACAAGACAAGAATGAAGAAATAGGTTTTATTTCTGTTACTCACAGACTACATGTACAACATTGGGAAGCTCCTTGTGAATCAAGCTTACAAGTGAGCACTGAAAAATCATACTCTCTTCTTGCTAGCCGGTGGTGAGAACACCTTTGCAGCAATTAGTATTGAAATGTTCTCCTTGATAGGTTCATGAAGAATGCCAGCAATGAAAATCTCATCCAGTATTTAGACCTGAATATTTCACCATTGGTACCCATGGGATTAGTCAGTACTAAAAAGAATCGTAGCTCTTGCAAGAAATTTCATATAACTCGACTACTGGTTCTTCGGTGTCAACATTTCAGCATATATGTGAATATAAAATCGACCTCACATACCATGGTTATTAGGAAAAACACTCATCATGCATTTTATAATCAATAGAGGCTATCTTTACCAAAGTTGTATTATCATCGTTGTAATATCCCAGATTTTCATTTGAATGTTCAAACTATTACTACAATAAAGATAACACAGAAAACCAATAGCCAAATACTTTTTAAAATGTGTTTTATAACACAAAAAAACAATAAAACACAATTTTAACAGTAGCATAAACATATTGCGCCATGAAGCAAATATAATCAGTGCATGCACATCAATTTCTTTTCTCTAGCAAAAACTACGGGTTTTTTTTGGCAAAAACAACCATACCTCCATTTATTTTGTGGCGCTTTTCCTTCTTCTTTTTATGCCTTCTTTACAGTTTCCCCTCAACTTTAATGAATTGGCAGAGCTCTTGCCTTACCCGTAAAAAAATGGGCACCATATGGAGAGCTAAACTGCACAACACTAATATATGCGAGTCTCTCGAAGATATCAAGTACAAGCAAAAGTATCAAAAGCTTTCAAGTTTGCTAGAAAATTGATAGCATTAAATGGAAGTTCACCTAGATGGCTAGATCCATGTTAACTTTTGAAATTGTTAATATTGAATGTAAAAGGTCCAAGAATATACACAGCTGGGCACTGTCACGCATTGTCATTAGCTAAAAGACCGAAAAGATAAACATCGTAGGAAGAAACATTGATGCAATCCTCGAAAATTGGTTAACACCAAATTTCAACGGATGCATGCTTGACAAGGAGACACCGCCATTCGAATATGTTGGCAATTAAAAAACAAAACCGTATAGTGGGAAGAATTGATCAGGCTAAGGCAGAAGGATGCACATGCTGCTCAGGGATAAGTGATTCAGAAAAAACAATCCTCATCGAGGATCTTGCATAGTCTTGCATACATAACTGGATCACCTCTACTATTAAAGGCGATAATTTTTTTTCTATGACAACAAATTCAAATCTAGCCTGAGAGGACAGAGCACACACTAGTGAAAACAAAGATTAAGAACACAAATACTCAAATAAAATAAACCAAAGCACGAATAGGTTGGTGATGGCCTGCTCGGCTTGGCCCATCTATTCACACCAGAAATTATTAACATAGTTAGAACCAGAAAGTAAATTTGTTTTACTTAGACTAAAAAAATGTTATAGTTCCGCAGATCTTAAGCACCTAGTTTTACGACAACCACCTCCTATAAAATTCTTTGCTGCAAGTTCACAATGACATGGCCCAACTAAAGCTCCTTCTTGTTCTTGTTCTATTTCTTATCTAGCAAACTACCTCATATCTCCCAAATACTAACTACCATCTACAAACATATGCATAACAAATTATCACCACATCACACGGGCAGAAGAAAACACATACCTTAGTCCTAGTCGGTGAAGATGTTAGATCTTTGCACGAGTGCCCACGTACCTTGGTGTAGAGCGGACATTGTCATACTTGGAAGTGCTGCTTGGACGGTGTGCTCCCATCAGCCCACATAGCAGGGGCCACTGCTTGCGCCGCGCTCTCGGACACTGCTCTGCCACTGCCGAAACCACCAGCCACAAGCCGCAAGCAGCCGACCAAGATGCTGAATCTTTCCATTAGTGCTGCGTTCTGGTGTGCAGTTCATCTAGTAAATTAAAGACATGGTATAAATTATCATTGAGCAATGTGTGGGCAAGAAACATCAGTTCGTGTACTTGCAATGAAGATTCTGAATTTACAAACTATCTTGCTACTTCACACTCACGACTGGCTTATCTTATTCTTATCACTCATTACTCCTGAATAATATATTGGCAGAAAACATTGAAATAGAAAGTCATTTGATCAGTAGATAGAAGCAGGAGCACATCTGTAAAAACACCTCTAAAGCATGTTCGTTTGAAATAAGGAACAGCCTTAATACAAACGATGCAAACCTTAAGGCCCGTTTTCTTACAATATTGTCTCGATCGACCCCAAATTATACAAAGTGCACCAATGCAATTTTCCTAGCTATTTCACGACATAAAGAGTTCCAGAACAACAATAGCAAAGCTACTGAACTCTTGCCCCAGTTTTGGTCCATAGGTTCCAGTCTGCCCGAGATCTCTTCTACGTAAAAATTATCCTAATGGCCCCTCCTCCCGTTTCTGTCAAACAAATTCTCATTAAAATTTCTCAAACTCTAGAAGGAATCCATAAACCTGCAAATAAGTGTTCATAAGAACCACACCCCAAGGCATACACATGGAAGAAAACAATGAACATTCTATTAATTCAGTTAATGGGCAGTGTGCATAGGGCATCATATTGACTATATGATGTTGTGTCAGATGATGTATCACAAAGCTTGGCAATACGATCAATGGCAGCATACTGATGCCGATGCTGCATTTTCATAAAGTTGTCTAGTCTAAACGAACAAGCATACCATGTTGAAATTTTTAGTGACACGATGATGTGAAACTGAATTGAAAACAGAATTCTAGTACTAAACATAAATTTTAAAATACGTCTACTGAAAGATGAGCAACATCAGATCAATTATCTAAATTGTGATCAAACACTGAAGAGATATATGATATATGATATGATAACAACACTAAGAATGTGAATGTTGTGATGAACTTCAATGTGATTATGCAGTACCTACTGAAGAGCACCTTTGTGACATGGAAGTAACTACCATATAAATGTGGCCATCCTTTTTCTCTGAGCAGATCCAAATCAAGCAAAGATATCTGAAAACCACTTGTGTATCTGTAGGCATATTTGTAATCGACATATTTATTGTAACTTGATTCTTCACTTTTGATTCTCTTGAATCCATCAGAATGGTCTTCTTGGTGCAGACTTCGTCCTTCATCAACTAAAAACCTGACCAAAAAGATGAATCAGCTTGTACACAAATCGTTACATCACTGACAAATTTCCAAGATGAATATATACTCCCGCTGTGAAGAGTTAGAACATATCCAGTTAATCCTAACTGAGAAGAGTTAGAACATATCCAAACTTCCTAGAGAGACATGTATTTCTAGGAAGCTTAGGCCGGGTTACAATTATGTACATATGTAATATCTCACGAAAATCGAATGAAACAGTCGGGCTGTGTCAGTCAGTTATTCTTGCTCAACCCCTAGGTAGGTGTTTCTCTTTCTAATTTGCTTATGATTTGATAATTCGTGTCTCTTCTGAAGGTTGTAGGAACTCCCAGTTACATGTGCCCTGAACTTATTGCTGATATTCTGTATGGCTCCAAGTCTGACATATGTTTGCTAGCTAGGCAAGCATTCCTATCTAACATTCAGTTGCATGTCTTGCTCGCTTGTTCTCTTGGCTAAAAATCTGCAATTTTCAGGCTGCTTCATCTATGGGATGACTTCGCTGAAGCATGCATTCAAAGTATTTGGAAGTAGCTATGTTGACATGCTCTTTAAGTTAGAGCTCCTTCTTTCCAGCAAAAATATAAAAGAAAAAAATACAGCTCCTTTCATCAAAAGTTGCATCTTAGATGATGTTTTTTCCTAACAGAATATGTAGACACTGGTAAACAAGATAAACGAGTCTATTGCCGCTCCTCACGCCACCCACCGGCCACCACCTCATCATGATGCCAGGTGAGGACATCGACCAAGTGCAGCGGCGGAGCCAGACGAGACAGCACAATGTGTTGGGGTTTAGCAAGGTGCGGACATTAACTAATTAAAAAAAGATTGTAATAAACTCTTATCCTACTGTCGAAACTACTTTCACTGACAGAGATATATCGTGGGGCGAAACATTAAACTGGAATTAATTACCTTCGGATGGTTGCATAATTTCTTAAGAGCAGTAATATATGCCAAAACTTTAGTACTCTTTGCTTCTTCAGATATCAAGCGCTTAACCTGACAGGGTCAACCACAGACTCCTGTAAATATAACTCCGACTACCTTACATGTGCCTACTAAATATTGCTTGAAACTCAGAACGGTACAGAATTTCCTTACATTTTTGGAGTGTGTGAAGTGGTTGTACAGTGTCATCTATAAGGGAGTCAGCTTGCATCACACTACTTCATCAATCTATACATAAGCAGGGTTAAGTAATGTAGATGAGGCACAATTATATAATGTAAAAAGAAGGAAGAATCACTATAAAAGACAAAATGGATAGCAGGTACACAATTCTTTTTGTGTTTTCTGAATGTGCGATGAACATATCTGGCCAAATATACACCGGACAGGACATGCCTTTGGTGGCAAGTGATTGGACAGCAGGGCATTCGTTCGTCTCAATATAAATTGAATATCATTGAGAAGCCATAAGAAGAATTCAGAAGGTAATTAAGCTAGAGCCCATAAAATTGGAAGAAAATGCATCCAAACAATTCTAGAGGAGATTATTATAACATAAATGTGGACAATACAGTTGTAAAAAATCATGTAGTGCAGAGTGCAGACAACCTTCTTCAGAGGAAAAGGGCTTGCCTGATTTACTTTTGCACTAAGCTCTCCAGATCTCTCGGATCCCAACTTCTTTTCTTCTGCAGTTGCTGTGGGTTCTCTTCCAGGAATATTGGGTGCCTTCAGTTAGGGGCAGATAATGTGTTAAATACAGAGGAAAGGAAGATATAATGCAATTAACAGGAATAGCACATGGGTTTAGGTGCACATCACACGAAGAAACTTGAATAACAAATATCTGAGAACACCACCATCTGTTAATAAATACTTCCAGATCTCATTCCCCGCTGCCACTGGTCCCCATTCCCTTCCGCCATCGGCCCCCGTTACCTGGATCCCCCGCTGCCATGAATGGCAGACAGAGAAAGGAGAGGGCAGGGCATCCTAGGGAGAGAGATGAGAGGAGGCGTTTACCTACATAGGTCGCCATCACCTGGTAATTGTGGAATGCGGTAGGGATGGAGAATAGTTGGATAAGTTGACCTTTGTTAGCTGCAGCATACATGTTGATGATACCATGGATCATTGTCTTTGTCTTCTTCGTCCATGATTAGGATGTAGGTGTCAGAGCACTTGTACAGACAAACACATTACACTGATGCCGTTCTGAATCGAGTAGAAGAATTCCATGGTCCGAACTGCTCTACATCACGTACGTAGCACTACCGCCAGCTGCGGAAAACTTCCTTGAACACCATCAGGGGTCTGGATGTGTGCAATTATAAGCGTCAGTCAAATACAATAGTTGATCGGCTAGAACAAGCATGGGGATAATGAATGGCTGGACATAATCCATCCATCGATGACTCATCCCTTGGTCTAATTACCTTCTGACGTTGAAGGGCCTGATGATGCCGGGAGCGCCGGCTCCACGGAGGACACAGCTACTGACGCACTTGGAGGTGCACCGAGCCGCCTCAGGCAACCCCGGGTGCTTGATCTGCTCCGCTTTTCAGTTGCCTTCTACTGCTTCGGGCTGGGATGGGCGTCCTCCGGCCACCGCTGGACCGCCACGCCAGCGCACCAACGCCCGCGTCGTCAGTCCTCCATCCCCCTGGGGTCTTGCCGCTTGAGGAAGAGGGTGAGAGGGGCAGGCTTGGGAAGAGAAAGGGGCTTTACCAGATTCGCCGCCGCCGCCAACGATGTCTTCGCCCGTCGTCGCCATCCTTCTCCTCCGCCCCAACACGGCGCCACCGCTGCCCCTACTTCTCCACCCAAGCGGTGACGCCCCAGCCGGTCCAACCCCTCAGCGACGCGGCTGCCCCGCTCCCATCCTCAGTGCCCGCAACACGAGTTGGCGGCTAGGGTTAGCCGAAGGGGCGCGCGCAGGGAGGGAACGGCGAGGAGGTGCTGTGCATCGATTGGGGAGACAAGGGTGAGCCGCGCTGGTGGCGGCCGGCGCATGAGTCGGATGGCATCGGCCAGAATCAGAGGGGCGGCGGCGGCGGATCTCAGAGGCGGCGAAGGGCTCAGCGGCTGGGGGAGTCTTGACGATAGAACGAGGAAACAAATCGAGGGGAGTTTCGAGGCTGTTTTTTTTTACGATCGAGGCGGAGAGAGGAAAGAAAAACCGAAGGTGGGAGGATGATGAAAAAACCAGCGAAAATAAACCGCGCAGACTATTCACCAAGTCGTCCATTAGGAGTAGACTAGTAGAATGCCCGTGCGTTGCCACGGGCTTTTAAATGTTTGTACCAGTTGCATATATATAAATATAATGTCAAATTTTACATGTAAAGAAAAGATAGTCATTAACAGACAAAAGATAATTGAAATTACGAGCAATCCCCGGTAGTACGGTAGAATCATCTCGGCGCGCTCGACAGCAATCGACTGACCTATGATCTAAGCGAGCCCCTCTCTATAGAAACCAGTAGAAGCAGGGAGCATGTCTTGAATTTGTTCTTTGGCGCACGCGTCTCTGGAGACGAAGAGAAGAGGCGGCGTGTGTGCCATGTCACTAGCTCACCTATTTTGCTTCACATGACCAAACTCGATGTGCAGGCTGCATTCTGCTAGAGCTAGAACTAGGCTCTACGATTTTTACATATTTTTACATAGTTAATTGCCCGTGTTTTGTAACGGGTCATACATATTCTATTGGGTCAATACTAATCGTGCCTATCATATATTTTTATCACCAAATCACTTTTTTCTTCTTCTTTCACCACCCACTTTCTTCGCCATAAAAATACAAGCTCGCTCACCACCTCCGTTAGGGCATCTCCAACGGTAGCCCGCAAATTTCCTCCCACATCTGTGCGCAGACAGGGGGGCAGTCTGCGGACACGGATATGGGATGACGACATCCAACCCTAGCCGCATACATCCGGCCTTCCTTAATTTTTTTAAGTCTGCACGTTCAAATAGCCGCAGACAATGGGTACAGACGTTCAAATAGCCGCATACAATGGGTACGGACGTTCAAATAGCCGCAGCAGTAGTTCAAATATTACATCCCAACATTGTTTTCACCTTTAACGGCGACCGAGGAAAAGCGAGGTGGAGCCCTGCTACAGTGCTAGACGCGACACAGACGTAGAGATCCGGCGGGGGTGTGGCGTCGCCGCCAGGGTGGTGGAGCAGCAGCGAAGGCAAGAGGGAGAGAAAGAAGAAGAGAAAATGGGGAGGATGGAGGTGTTGGAAATATGCCCTAGAGGCAATAATAAATGGTTATTATTATATTTCTTTGTTCATGGTAATTGTCTATTATTCATGCTATAATTGTATTGTCCGGAAATCGTAATACATGTGTGAATACATAGACCACAACGTGTCCCTAGTAAGCCTCTAGTTGACTAGCTCGTTGATCAACAGATAGTCATGGTTTCCTGACTATGGACATTGGATGTCATTGATAATGGGATCACATCATTAGGAGAATGATGTGATGGACAAGACCCAATCCTAAGCATAGCATAAAAGATCGTGTAGTTTCGTTTGCTAGAGCTTTTCCAATGTCAAGTATCTTTTCCTTAGACCATGAGATCGTGCAACTCCCGGATACCGTAGGAGTGCTTTGGGTTTGCCAAACGTCACAACGTAACTGGGTGACTATAAAGGTGCACTACGGGTATCTCCGAAAGTGTCTGTTGGGTTGGCACGGATCGAGACTGGGATTTTTCACTCCGTGTGACGGAGAGGTATCTCTGGGCCCACTCGGTAATGCATCATCATAATGAGCTCAATGTGACTAAGGCGTTAGTCACGGGATCATGCATTGCGGTACGAGTAAAGAGACTTGCCGGTAACGAGATTGAACAAGGTATTGGGATACCGACGATCGAATCTCGGGCAAGTAACATACCGATTGACAAAGGGAATTGCATACGGATTGATTGAATCCTCGACACCGTGGTTCATCCGATGAGATCATCGTGGAACATGTGGGAGCCAACATGGGTATCCAGATCTCGCTGTCGGTTATTGACCGGAGAGGCGTCTCGGTCATGTCTGCATGTCTCCCGAACCCGTAGGGTCTACACACTTAAGGTTCGGTGACGCTAGGGTTGTAGAGATATATGTATGCGGAAACCCGAAAGTTGTTTGGAGTCCCGGATGAGATCCCGGACGTCACGAGAGGTTCCGGAATGGTCCGGAGGTGAAGAATTAGATATAGGAAGTCCAGTTTCGGCCACCGGGAAAGTTTCGGGGGTTACCGGTATTGTACCGGGACCACCGGAAGGGTCCCGGGGGTCCACCGGGTGGGGCCACCTATCCCGGAGGGCCCCGTGGGCTGAAAGTGGAAGGGAACCAGCCCGTAGTGGGCTGGGGCGCCCCCCCTTGGGCCTCCCCCCATGCGCCTAGGGTTGGGAACCCTAGGGGGGGAGTTCCCCCTTGCCTTGGGGGGCAAGGCACCCCTTCCCCCCCACTTGGCCGCCCCCCCCTTGGATCTGATCTCCAGGGCCGGCGCCCCCCCCAGGGGGCCTATATAAAGGGGGGGAGGGAGGGCAGCATACAACAGCCTTGGGCGCCTCCCTCCTCCCCTGCAACACCTCTCTCTCTCTCTCGCAGAAGCTTGCGAAGCCCTGCGGAGACCCGCTACATCCACCACCACGCCGTCGTGTTGTTGGATCTCCATCAACCTCTCCTTTCCCCTTGCTGGATCAAGAAGGAGGAGACGTCGCTGCACCGTACGTGTGTTGAACGCAGAGGTGCCGTCCGTTCGGCACTCGGTCATCGGTGATTTGGATCACGGCGAGTACGACTCCGTCATCCACGTTCATTGGAACGCTTCCGCTCGCGATCTACAAGGGTATGTAGATGCACTCCCTTCCCCTCGTTGCTAGTATACTCCATAGATGCATCTTGGTGAACGTAGGAACATTTTAAAGTTATGCTACGATTACCAACAGTGGCATCATGAGCCAGGTCTATGCGTAGTTACTATGCATGAGTAGAACACAAAGAAGTTGTGGGCGTTGAGTTTGCCAATTCTTCTTGCCGCTACTAGTCGTTTCTTGTTTCGGCGGCATTGTAGGATGAAGCGGCCCGGACCGACCTAACACGTACGCTTACGTGAGACTGGTTCCACCGACTGACATGCACTAGTTGCATAAGGTGGCTAGCGGGTGTCTGTCTCTCCTACTTTAGTCGGAACGGATTCGATGAAAAGGGTCCTTATGAAGGGTAAATAGAAATTGGCAAATCACGTTGTGGTCATACGTAGGTAAGAAATCGTTCTTGCTAGAAACCTACAAACCACGTAAAACTTGCAACAACAATTAGAGGACGTCTAACTTGTTTTTGCAGCAAGTGCTATGTGATGTGATATGGCCAGAAGATGTGATGAATGATATATGTGATGTATGAGATTGATCATATTCTTGTAATAGGAATCACGACTTGCATGTCGATGAATATGACAACCGGCAGGAGCCATAGGAGTTGTCTTTATTATTTTGCATGACCTGCGTGTCATTGAATAACGCCATGTAAATTACTTTACTTTGTTGCTAAACGGGTTAGCCATAGAAGTAGAAGTAATCGTTGGCGTGACTACTTCATGAAGACACAATGATGGAGATCATGGTGTCATGCCGGTGACAAAGATGATCATGGTGCCCCGAAGATGGAGATCAAAGGAGCATGATGATATTGGCCATATCATGTCACTATTTGATTGCATGTGATGTTTATCATATTTTTGCATCTTATTTGCTTAGAACGACGGTAGTAAGTAAGATGATCCCTTATAATAATTTCAAGAAAGTGTTCACCCTAACTGTGCACCGTTGCGAAAGTTCGTTGTTTCGAAGCACCACGTGATGATCGGGTGTGATAGATTCTAACGTTCGAATACAACGGGTGTTAACGAGCCTAGCATGTACAGACATGGCCTCGGAACACACGCAATACACTTAGGTTGACTTGACGAGCCTAGCATGTACAGACATGGCCTCGGAACACGGAGGACCGAAAGGTCGAGCATGAGTCGTATAGAAGATACGATCAACATGGAGATGTTCACCGATCTTGACTAGTCCGTCTCACGTGATGATCGGACACGGCCTAGTTGAATTCGGATCATGTTTCACTTAGATGACTAGAGGGATGTCTATCTGAGTGGGAGTTCATTAAATAATTTGATTAGATGAACTCAATTATCATGAACTTAGTCTAAAATCTTTACACTATGTCTTGTAGATCAAATGGCCAACGTTGTCCTCAATTTCAACGCGTTCCTAGAGAAAACCAAGCTGAAAGATGATGGCAGCAATTATACGGACTGGGTCCGGAACCTGAGG
>NC_057814.1:107748934-107754662 GCF_018294505.1 Triticum aestivum | reverse complement strand
AGGGCCGGCGCCCCCCAGGGGGCCTATATAAAGGGGGGGAGGGAGGGCAGCATACAACAGCCTTGGGCGCCTCCCTCCTCCCCTGCAACACCTCTCTCTCTCTCTCGCAGAAGCTTGCGAAGCCCTGCGGAGACCCGCTACATCCACCACCACGCCGTCGTGCTGTTGGATCTCCATCAACCTCTCCTTTCCCCTTGCTGGATCAAGAAGGAGGAGACGTCGCTGCACCGTACGTGTGTTGAACGCGGAGGTGCCATCCGTTCGGCACTCGGTCATCGGTATTTGGATCACGGCGAGTACGACTCCGTCATCCACGTTCATTGGAACGCTTCCGCTCGCGATCTACAAGGGTATGTAGATGCACTCCCTTTCCCTCGTTGCTAGTATACTCCATAGATGCATCTTGGTGAACGTAGGAAAATTTTAAAATTATGCTACGATCACCAACAGGAGGCGCGTGGCCCGGAAAGGGTTTTGGGTGGGCCGGGGGTATCAGAGTCATACATGTCTGGTGTCCGGACTTCCGCAAATGTCCCCCACTTTTGTCTTCAGTTTGCGAAAGAAAACGCGTCCGGACCACCCTGTGGACCAATACATGACTAAGTTGGATGGCTTCCGCGGTTCCGACAGAGTGATCTGGACGAATGTGGGAGGTTTGCGGGTTCACCTTGGAGATGCCTTTAATCCAGCTCACAATCCTCCCTCCCTCTATCTCTCTCTCTCTCTTCCTCCCTCCCTTCCGCACACACCCCCCCCCCCTCTCTCTCCTTTTAATGCTCCATCCATGTTTCTAACAAAAAGTTTGTCACGCACTATTTACAAAATAAAGGAGCATTCTAGTCAGCATGTATATTAGTGACGCGAGATATTTGGGTTCGTCCAAAAACTCGCATCTGAGATCAAAGGACTTCTTATTAGCAGCTATACACAGAGTCAAGAAAAATAAAAGAATCATATTATATCCTTTCCCATGACAACCTTTTCTATATGAGCATAAGTGAAAATACAAATGCTTCAAAATTTCATGTCATAAAGGATCACAGAGATGTGTTTAAAAATTTCTAAACTGGACTTGCTACAGATAGAACAACCATATTTAGGTGAAAATACTGTAAAAGGTGGCACGTAATTCATTTATCTGTTGCGCCAGAAAACTAACATATAGGAGCATTATCCAAAAACAAAGTTGAGGGACACCTTGAAACAATACATTTAGGACGTCGTGATGCAACAAATCCTACAATAACCAGTTACACCTCACTCAAGATGTCGTCGAGCTAGCTGTGTGGGTTTCCTTCTCCTTCCTGGCACTTGTTGGTTGGTTCTCATTACCTGTTTCTGCACCTGCTTCTTGGTTCTCTACAGCTTGGTCAGGGTTTGCAGGATCTGCAAGATTTCCACCTGAGAAGCTGACAGTGAATTAATTAGATCATACTGCCTATTGAATGAAACATGTACTGACTATTGGTGCCCCTTGTTAAAATAAGGATATTAGTAATAGAGTAAATGCTTGACAAGCAGAAAAGTATCGAACATATTACAACAAGAAGTAGGGGGTCAACATAACAAAACAGCTTCCACACCCATCCTAGTTATTAGTGCTACCGATGGCCAATTTGTGAAATATTTATACAACTTAAGGTGATGCAAGTGCTAGGAAGCTTTTTCCTTGTAAACCTCAAAGAAGCAAGTATCAACCTCTACCGAAGCGCTATTGGTGAAACGGATAATTATAATATTATTGTCATGTTTAGATATTTACAGGGGTGAATCTGGTGTTCAGAATACAACACACACAATGTATAGCTACAGATTATGGAGTGTATGTGGTAAAGGATAGCTACCAGGTAGTTGATCATTGCCATCATTCGGGGCAGTCAGAGGAGTACGGTTAGCAGGAGCCTGTGGACCTCCTGCTTGCTGGAGCCACCTTAAGAAAGGTGTAACTGCTGCAGTTTGATATTTGGGAGAGATGAAACCCCATGGTTATCTAGCAGCATAAGAGAGGCTATACAAGAACTGAAGAGCAAACTGCAAAAATTAGAATGGTATCACATTCACACTAACTCATTACTTATTCTCCAGTTTCAGTTCAATTCCATGTTGTTACCCCCTTGCATAAAATTTCCACAATAGTTTAATCTAGGGTCAGAAACAATACACTATTGTAGTGAGGGTGCAAACTCACCTACCTCTGCAAACACATCAAGCACAAACACAGAGCAGCAAACACGTCTTTCTCCGGATCAAGAGCATCTCGTCCATCACCGACAGGGCCCCTATCCTCTCGTATCCTCCCTCCAATTCCTACTGACATCACGATGTTCCCCATCTTTGAAATCCGGGCAAAGTAAGGCTGTCCCCTCAATCTCCAGAGCCACCTTGCCTGCATGCCACCATCCTGGATCAAGACCATATCGTCCATCTCGAACAAGGTGAACCGCTGAATTTGTGGGAGCACTGGTCACTTCTTCTTCAGCACCCTCGCTCAGTGCAGTAGCTGACGAGTCTTCAACTTTGATCCTCTTATTCCAGCGATGCAGTACGACAGCCAATCTTGAGGAAGGAGAGGTAGCCGTCTTCAAGGTTGTTGAACCGCAACAAAGATAATTGAAACAAATGACAGGTAAATATCACATCGTGATTCTTAAAAAATATCTATCAATAAACAGGTCTATCAGAAGTTTGGAATTTCAATATCCCATTAGAGGAAGTTTCATTAAGTTTATGTAATGAAATCAGCAAAACATCTTGAGTTATGTAGAATTGGCATGCCTGCTCATATAATCAAATTAGTGAAACATAGTAGGTAGGGTAGAATAGATAGCGTCATTAGATAGGAGAACACTACAACTATAGACTCATCCTGATGTTGAAAATTAGAAGCAAAAAGGTTGTCATGCAATAGAAACTTAGTGAATCCCTACCTTACCACAACCTGGACGTGGGCAAAAAACTCCTTTTTGTCCTATGTGAGTAAGATTGTGCCCCTTCGACTTGAAGCTATGTACAGATTTCTGCAGAACAAACAGGAAATGATTCATCAATTGTACAAAAAGAAATATTCAGATAGTTAGGAACTATATTCCCCATTCAAAATTATATCGTACATATAACGGTTTTGCAGTTCACAAGTAACCGATACATGACAAAACCAAAGGTCCTGCATGTAAAGTTGTGCTGGAACAAATCACTGGCCTTAAAAAAATCATCAATAACTATGGAAAACACAGAACGGACATTGTGGAAAAGAAAGATAAAGAGCTTAAAGCCATTCCTCCTATGATCCTAACATGCATGGTTTCAGTTAGGTACAGACTATAGGCACACTGTCGTCATAATTTTCAAAGCCTACTGTCGATTTAGCATGACTCAGACTGAAATTCAGTTTACATACCTGATGCGTATTCCTGTTAGTATATCTGTTTAAGCAACAAAACCTGTCATGTCCAACATAGCACCAAAAGTCTAGTGCAATTAAACAAAGGACATGACATGGCTGTGTAAATGAGAGGTTGCAGTATGGCACATTCAGTATAGGTATTTGAAGAAATAAGTGCCATCCGTATGGAAATTTTGTTTCCTTCATGCAACAATATAGACGTCCTGCACATAATAGTAACATGTAGAAATATGCATGACTAAATACTACATTACTTACTGTGGAATCCAAATCCAAACAATATATAATACATGATTATTTAAGTGTGTGCAAAGGAGTTATGTATATATTTCCACATATGCTTCAGACTAAAAATAAGGGAAAGGAACGTTACCAAGGTCATCGTTGCTGTGATCAATTCAAATCTTGTGAACAATATAGGACCGAGGGTAATAATACTAAAATAATTCTCAAAGAAGAGTAGTTTCCCAGTTGTAAACATACCTAATTGTAGAACTTCCAGTGACATGTTACTTTTCAGCCATCAAATCGATCAACATGTGTCATCATGTACGTGCATACCCGATGTAATAAGCTAGCTTGGGACGTACCTAGGGCGACGTATTATCTTGTACAATCCGCTCACTGTGCCTCCACTCCCTAGGGCGACGCAGGCAGAGCCAAGGCACGGTGGCTACAAACGGACCTTGCCCCAGACCTCAATGGATGCTGGCATGGGGTGTAGCCGGCGCGCGTTGGCGACGACGGTCGATGTGGGCAGCCGCGGGATGTTGATGTCACAGACTACGTACCTCTAAAAGAGCAAACTCGAACAGAAAAATACCGCAGCCGTGACGTCCTAGGGATCCGCCGCCTCTTGGGGATCCGCGACGGCGGCGCCCTGGTGATCTGCGACGGCGGTGTCCTCCGGATCCGCGATGGCAGTGTCCTGCTGATCTGCGACGACGTCGGCGATCGGCGACGTCCTTGGAGATTGACGGCAGCGGCAGCGGCGATGTATATAATCCTAGACAAATGATCTCGCCAGGGAGAGGAGCGGCGGCGTGGGTTTTTTTCCTTTCGAGGGCCGCGTGGTCATAGGCGTCTCCTTTTTTTGAAGGCAAATCAAGGGTCGTTCTTGTTTTTGGAAGTCTAATCAAGGTATTCTTTATTTTTATAGCCAAATCAATCCGTGTCCTTGATTTTGGAAACCTAGTCAAGACGATTCTTTATTTTTTATAGCCAAATCAAGATGAAATGGAGTAATTTCTTTTGGCCCAAATCAACGCGTCATTCTTTTCTAGGAGTAAATATTAAAGAAGTGGTGGCCTAAAGTTTTTAGGGGAGTTTGGTTTTCTAATGAGAGGGAAAAAATCGAATGGAAGGGAGTGGTGGGATGTGAGGCAAAAAAAACCCGCGGGTACCGGCCTACCAACTCTCCTTTAGGAGTAGAGAAAATACATTTAAATAGGAAAACAATATAAATAATTTTCACATTGTGATACGTGATTACGTGAGGGTGTGGCTTCGACGGTTGTGTTTTTTCCTAGTGGAGCCAAGTATGGAAGGGGATCGGTGGGAGAAATAAATCGGAGAGGGAGGTGATCTATTTGGAAGGTGATCTCATGTATATGGTATTATTTCTGAATTCTTAATTACAAAATATTTACATGATTGAATTGAATCAACACCGACCAAAGCAAGCACGAATAAATGAAAGGAGTGTCAGACGAGATATTTACATGATTGAATTGAATCGACACCTGGCAAAGCAAGCACGAATAAATGGAAGGAGTGTCAGACGTGATTCGGTTTTAAGTGCTAAGAAGAAGAAAATAACGTGGGAGGGGTGGTGGGAGGTGAGACGAAAAAAAATCAGACGAAAATAAACTAAACAAAAATGATGGGACTATTCAACCAACTCGTCCATTAAGAATAGAGATATATAATCCAGCTTTGATTCATTTGCCGGGTGGAGCATGCAACCAAAATAAATTTATGCCATATTATTCTATAGTTTTTGTTATGGAAACTTGTAATTATGGAAGGATATGGGGCACCTTCCGAGTACATGCCCCACGGTTCCTCCCGGCCCTCATCTTATACTCGCCAAAAAAAGACAACAAATATGGTGTTTCTTTCTATATTTCGGACGACCGATTTGCCATAGATTAGGAAATATATCTCGCGCGCGCGCTGCCATGGTCGATTTCCGACAAGGGCGTGTTTCCTTGTTTGGCATCTCCACTTTATTCCTTTCTAATCTGGACGAAAGTTCATACGTACACGGTCTACCATTGCATCGTAGCATTAACGCTTGAATTAAGGAAGGGGAAAGATTTATTA
>NC_057814.1:107746658-107748726 GCF_018294505.1 Triticum aestivum | reverse complement strand
TAGAGGGGTCAGATTTATTAGAAGTAAAACACTGGGCCCCACAACACATGCAACCATCAACGCTTTCCGTGTGGGCATCGAGCGCTACAGCGCTCGCTCGCGGAAGAGTAAATCCGGTTTCTTTCTATGTTTCGTTTGGGAAAGTTATGGGGAAAGGGAGACATATATTAGGAAACATTTTATCCGTCACTGATTTATTTGCATAGTGCAATCAAAATAGAGATCTTGCCATATTTGTTGATAGTTTTTTGTTATGGAAACATGCAAATAAGGAACGATATGGGGCACCTTCCGAACTGTTGTCGCACAATTCCCTTCGGCCCTCATCTCTACTCAATAAAATCCTACGGGCTCTTGACTACACCGTCGTCCACTGATCCCTCCCTCGCTTTACCAGTGCTACGAAGACGTTTTGCCTGCAGTAATGGAAGCAATGGCGAATTTTGGGGGAGTGCGACACGCAGTCGACTACATGTAGAATTTCATCACACTTTCCTCAGGCGAAGAACAACTAGAGTTACTTCTCACAGCCCTATACATCTAATCTTTTTTGCACTTCATCGTCTAAGTCCACTGCCCTGTACATGTATACTTTATTTACAAGTGATCGTATAAGTCCACCCCAGTCACTTCCATTATAGTTGGAAGTATCGAGCTCTTATAACTAGATGATACCCCGCACGTTGTTGTGGGGATATTTTGCAATATTTTAGTGTGATTCGTTGCATGATACATGAATATTTGAAGTAATAATATAAAAAGCTCAAACTAAAAATACATATAATTTATTATGTTTGATTACCATATAGCTGTAATTTTTTTATTAATTATAAATAGCATAATAGAATGAAATTTCTTATGTATGTTTGGATGTTGAGATGAGTCTTTTTTTTCATGCATGTTTAGTGATGAAGTGGCATGCTTGCATGTAGAGAAATATGATAGTGGGGGTGGGCATTTTCTCATGCATGTTGTGGGATGATGTGGCATGCTTGCATGTTGAGAGAAATAGTTAGTGAAGGCTAGCTATTTAGATATAGAAAATATACCCCGTAAAAAATCTTCCATGCCAATGAGTTAGGCCCGTAGGAAAGATGTTTTACGTAGTATTAAGCACTGGTCAGGATCTCGTGGTCATGTCTAAGTTCAGAGGGCTGTTACAAAAGCTGTTTGTGTAGTTATTTTTCTAAAACGAGTATATCAATACATATCCAATGGGTGTTAACAAATATTATATTGTATTAGTAAATGGTGTCTAGAACCACAGTGTTTTGTGGCGTCTAACAGAAAAAAAATCCAGGACTTGTTTTTCATAAAACATGGGTTACTTTGTGTGACGCCCGGATAATCAAGCTACAGTAAACCTACGCTAATGATGACACGTCACCTTTGTTAGTGTTGATAATCTCGTGTTAGTTCAAAACCGGATCAAAATTCAAATTCAAAATATGGCAAACGACAAAAGTTTTTAAAAATTAAAACTAAAATGTTGGGGTGTTGCCAAATAATGCATAGGTAATTATTGTGGAGAAACCACACCTTTATAAAATGTTTAAATAATATGAGATGAATAAAACAGTAGCAAAAACAAATATTTTTTTAAAATGATAAACAAGTTCAAACTATTATATTTATGTGCCAACTTAATTGTGGCAGTGGTATAAATACTATTACTAGATTAGGAACTTACTATATGTTTTACAAAATTAAAACAAGTAGAAAGATGAAATAAACAGAAAAGAAATTGAAAGAAAACAAAAGAAAAGAAAATACCCCGGCTCCCCAAGGGCATTGGCCCACTGGCCCATCTGGACGGCCGGCCCAAACCGGCCCACCAGCCGTCCCCTTATCCCCTCACCCCCCGAAACCCTAACCCCCCACCACTCGCCCCCGATCCCCACTCTCCCTCTCCCTCATCCAATCGGGATCGGGCTTGAACGCCTCCGTCACCTTGCCCCGACGCCGCCGGGATTGAACCCGTCTTCGCCGGACCGCCCCGGCGCCACTCGCCAGCATCACCGGCGCCGCCCCATCCTCTCTTCCCCGCCGGCCTCCTCGAGCCACGCCG
>NC_057814.1:107744089-107745508 GCF_018294505.1 Triticum aestivum | reverse complement strand
CGCGCGCCCACGGCTCCGGTCCCCTCCGCCCCATTGCCCTGTTCCGGCCAGCGCTCGTGCGGCCCCTGGCTGCTAGCGCCCGCGCCCGGCTCTGCTGCGTCACCTCGGCGGGTTACGCCCGCACCCTGGGGCTCCGCCCCGTTTCGCCAGCGCCCCTGCGCCCCCATGCCCGTAACCCGTTCGCCCGTTAGGCTCCTAGGGCCATTGACATGTGGGGCCCGGCCCCAGAACGTTTTTTAATAAAAAAATGAATGATTAAAAAATAAATAAAATAATAATATAATAAAAATAAAAATAATAAATTAATTAATAAATATATAAATAAAACAAATAATAAAAATAAATTTACTTACTTAATTAATTAATTAACTAAATTAATTAAGTTAATTAATCCTGTTTAAATTAATCTTATTAATTAGTTAATTTAATTAAACAGTAATTAATTAGATAAACCCTAATTAACCTAAACAGAGAATGTCAAGTGGGTCCCACTGGACCCACATGTCAGTTTGACTTAGTCAACCCCTGTTGACTGCTGATGTCAGCATGACATCATGTTGATGTCGTAAATACAATTTCGAATTAAATTAAATTCCAGAAATTAGTAAATTTTTAAAAAATCATATCTTTTAAACCGTAGCTCAGATGAAAATACTTTATACATGAAAGTTGCTCAGAACGATGAGCCGAATCCGAATACGCAGTCCGTTCGTCCGCCACGCGTCCCTAGCATAGTGAACCTGCAACATTTCACCTCCGGTTCATCTGTCCGAAAACGTGAAACACCGGGGATACTTTCCCGGATGTCTCCCCCTTCACCGGTATCACCTCCTACCGCGTTAGAACACGTCTAGCTCTGCCTGTTGTCCTGTTATGCACTTGCTTGCTATGTATTTACTGTTTCTCCCCCCTCTTCTCTTCGGTAGACCCCGTGACGATGCTGATGCCCCTGTGGTCGACTACGTCACCGACGACCCCTCTCTCTTGTCTGAGCAACCAGGCAAGCCCCCCCCCCTTGATCACCAGATATCGCCTATTCTTCTCTATACTGCTTGCATTAGAGTAGTGTAGCATGTTACTGCTTTCCGATATCCTATCCTGATGCATAGCCTATCCTTGCTACTACTGTTGTTACCTTTACCTGCAATCCTACATGCTTAGTATAGGATGCTAGTTTTCCATCAGTGGCCCTACATTCTTGTCCGTCTGTTGTGCTATACTATCGGGCCGTGATCACCTGGGCGGTGATCACGGGTATATACTTATATACTATATACATGACACATGTGATGACTAAAGTCGGGTCGGCTCGTAGGAGTACCCGCAAGTGGATCTTTGTGGCGGAGCGACAGGGCAGGTTGAGACCGCCTAGGTGAGAGGTGGGCCTGGCCCTGGTCGGCGTTCGCGGATACTTAACAC
>NC_057814.1:107741261-107743739 GCF_018294505.1 Triticum aestivum | reverse complement strand
TACCTTGATTTCCTTGCTATCTAACTTATGATATGTTCTACCTTGGAGTATTACCATCTTTTATGTCAAGTATGTCGTAAGAATTTCACCATCTCGTATGACATCTTGGTACAGTGATACTTCTCCCCATCACCATTCTTTCTTGGACCCCGTGTTGTTTCTAAAAGGAATACCGACAAATGGTCTGTGATGTGTAAATTCTAAACTTCTAGCAACCCTATTGCTTTGAAGTTATTGGTCTATAGTTTCATTCTACGTCTATGGCTTAATGAATCACCGTTCGAACATTGATGGTGCTACCTAGCCCATATTTCGGGTGCACATTTCAACCAATGTTTAACTGTGTATGTTTTCCTCGAGCATACATCATTAAGTCATTCGATCTAGCTAATGTTATCTCCTTGTTCACATAGTGGTGGAAATCCATCTTTTGGAAATCTCAATGGATTGTCGCTGAGTCAATCAGTCACCTCCTCACCTCTCCTTGATGAAATGATGAACCCTTGTTCGGAACTCGCTTCCATAGTTCATCTCCCGAGAATCTTCGATGTCGTTTCGACAATTTGTGTTGCACCTTTCTTCTCAGGCATCCTGAGTCTGAGTTATCCTGACACCAATCAGATCTGAATCTCGGTCAGATATGATGGTTGGAACATATTTCCAAGAGTTATAACATTGGCCTATTTATGACCCGGTAAGGTGATGATACCCAGCACACCTGGCGGGAGGACCTATTGTTATAAGTTTTCCCTTTTAGCAAGGTTAGCTATTCTTCCATGAGGAAATTGTAAGACTTATTCTATAAGTTGTTCCTGATGGATCCTTTTTGTTTCCAAAGTCTGATCTTCCCTGTTGACCATGTCAATGCTATCTCGAAGCATGTCTATGGTACTCTGATTTTCAACGGGAACATTTGAAGCACAATGCTAAATGTTTCCTGCGCAATTATCCAAACACCGTTGTATGGGTAATGTCATGAAATTTCTCTCCCCTACCTAAAGAGTTTTCTACATTATATCCTGTCATGAATATCATGCTCAGCTTGTCCTTGGGAAGGATATACCCTTGAAATATGTGTTTAAACACATTTTCCTTTCCATTCTTCTGTTTAATCTGATAATCATATTTTCCTCTCCATTGTTTGGTTTAACCTTTCTGGTGATCTATATGATCTAAGCAGTAATATTCTCCTGCTTATGTAAACACCTCGGTGTACAACTCTGTCAGTAAGACCCTGTTACTATTGTTGGTGACATTTCGGTAACCACCGATGGACGAGAACTTTGCCTAATGGTCCGCCTCGTTTCAACGAGCAGGAAAATGGTTCTCTTCGTCCCTTGCCCTTGGTACCGACGATGTTGCTGACATATAACTGACAGGCTACCCTCTGACATGCCTTGCTATCATGATCGTGCAAGATGTCACCGCCCTGCCTACTTTTAACCCACATGGTGGGCCCATAACCCACAGTTCCACAGGATCGAAACCTGACTCTCCTGTGCACCCCCTGTTCCCAAATTTATTCATCGCGCGTGGCCTCGTATGTAATTCACGGACCACCGTCCTACTGATCTATACTGGCATCAGACATAATACTTATTCCGATTGCTTTGAACCCCTTTCACACTTTGTTTCAGGCTTCGAACGATTGCCTACCCGTTTGAAGCTTCTCATGGTACTTTCTTACTTGCTCTCGGCTTTTCTTAAGACTTAGTTCGAGAGTTACTTTCCGCCACCTTCCCCGATGATATTGGCCAGATAGTAAACCTTGTAGAGGTCCGTTCTTCCAGAATACCCCCTTACTCTGTCGTAAGTACGATGGAGTTCCCGAAGAAAGGACGACAACTTTATCACGATGACCTGAAACAGCAGAATGAAGACATCAATGTAATGGATCAACCTCTTCTAGAAGAACAACCAAGACCAAGAACACTCCGTAGAATTTCCTAACCCGAACCTTCCCCCTTTACTTCCCTCTTAAATCTCGGGACGAGATTTCTTGTAGTGGAGGAGAATTGTGATGCCCGGATAATCAAGCTACAGTAAACCTACGCTAATGATGACACGTCACCTCTGTTAGTGTTGATAATCTCGTGTTAGTTCAAAACCGGATCAAAATTCAAATTCAAAATATGGCAAACAACAAAAGTTTTCAAAAATTAAAACTAAAATGTTGGGGTGTTGCCAAATAATGCATAGGTAATTATTGTGGAGAAACCACACCTTTATAAAATGTTTAAATAATATGAGATGAATAAAACAGTAGCAAAAACAAATATTTAAATGCTTTTAAAATGATAAACAAGTTCAAACTATTATATTTATGTGCCAACTTAATTGTGGCAGTGGTATAAATACTATTACTAGATTAGGAACTTACTATATGTTTTACAAAATTAAAACAAGTTGAAAGATGAAATAAACAGAAAAGAAATTGAAAGAAAACAAAAGAAAAGAAAACACCCCGGCTCCCCAAGG
>NC_057814.1:107716141-107740555 GCF_018294505.1 Triticum aestivum | reverse complement strand
TAATTAAAC
This sequence comes from Triticum aestivum, assembly GCF_018294505.1. Lineage (NCBI taxonomy): Eukaryota > Viridiplantae > Streptophyta > Magnoliopsida > Poales > Poaceae > Triticum > Triticum aestivum. The sequence goes on along the minus strand of NC_057814.1, from coordinate 107,740,546 downwards.
AGTAATTAATTAGATAAACCCTAATTAACCTAAATAGAGAATGACAGGTGGGTCCCACTGGACCCACATGTCAGTTTGACTTAGTCAACCCCTGTTGACTGCTGATGTCAGCATGACATTATGCTGATGTCGTAAATACAATTTCGAATTAAATTAAATGATTAATTAAATTTCAGAAATTAGTAAATTTTTAGAAAATCATATCTTTTAAACCGTAGCTCAGATGAAAATACTTTCTACATGAAAGTTGCTCAGAACGACGAGCCGAATCGGAATTCGCAGTCCGTTCGTCCGCCACGCGTCCCTAGCATAGTGAACCTGCAACATTTCACCTCCGGTTCATCTGTCCGAAAACATGAAACACCGGGGATACTTTCCCGGATGTCTCCCCCCTTCACCGGTATCACCTCATACCGCGTTAGAACACGTCTAGCTCTGCATGTTGTCCTGTTATGCACTTGCTTGCTATGTATTTACTGTTTCTCCCCCTCTTCTCTTCGGTAGACCCCGTGACGATGCTGATGCCCCTGTGGTCGACTACGTCACCGACGACCCCTCTCTCTTGTCTGAGCAACCAGGCAAGCCCCCCCCCTTGATCACCAGATATCGCCTATTCTTCTCTATACTGCTTGCATTAGAGTAGTGTAGCATGTTACTGCTTTCCGATATCCTATCCTGATGCATAGCCTATCCTTGCTACTACTGTTGTTACCTTTACCTGCAATCCTACATGCTTAGTATAGGATGCTAGTTTTCCATCAGTGGCCCTACATTCTTGTCCGTCTGCTGTGCTATACTATCGGGCCGTGATCACCTGGGCGGTGATCACGGGTATATACTTATATACTATATACATGACACATGTGATGACTAAAGTCGGGTCGGCTCGTAGGAGTACCCGCAAGTGGATCTTTGTGGCGGAGCGACAGGGCAGGTTGAGACCGCCTAGGTGAGAGGTGGGCCTGGCCCTGGTCGGCGTTCGCGGATACTTAACACACTTAACGAGATCTTGGTATTTGATCTGAGTCTGGCCATTTGGTCTATACGCACTAGCCATCTACGCGGGAGTAGTTATGGGTATCCCGGCGTCGTGGTATCAGCCGAAGCTCTTTTTGACGTCAGCGACGGAGCGGCGCGCGCCGGATTGGACTGGAACGCCACTAGGCTAGGTCTGCTTCCGGCCGCCCTCGCAACGTGCAGGTGTGCATAGGGCGATGGGCCCAGACCCCTGCGCGCATAGGGTTAGACCGGCGTGTTGACCTCTCGGTTGAGCCTAGGTGGGGCTGCGACGCGTTGATCTTACGAGGCCGGGCATGACCCAGAAAAATGTGTCCGGCCAAATGGGATCGAGCGTGTTGGGTTATGTGGTGCACCCCTGCAGGGAAGTTTATCTATTCGAATAGTCGTGTCCCTCGGTAAAAGGACGACCCGGAGTTGTACCTTGACCTTATGACAACTAGAACCGGATACTGAATAAAATACACCCTTCCAAGTGCCAGATACAACCCGGTGATCGCTCTCTAACAGGGCGACGAGGAGGGGATCGCCGGGTAGGATTATGCTATGCGATGCTACTTGGAGGACTTCAATCTACTCTCTTCTACATGCTGCAAGATGGAGATGGCCAGAAGCGTAGTCTTCGACAGGACTAGCTATCCCCCTTTTATTCTGGCATTCTGCAGTTCAGTCCACTGATATGCCCCTTTACACATATACCCATGCATATGTAGTGTAGCTCCTTGCTTGCGAGTACTTTGGATGAGTACTCACGGTTGCTTCTCTCCCTCTTTTCCCCTTTTCCTTTCTATCTGGTTGTCGCAACCAGATGCTGGAGTCCAGGAGCCAGACGCCACCGTCGATGGTGACACCTACGATACTGGAGGTGCCTACTACTACGTGCAGGCCGCTGACGACGACCAGGAGTAGTTAGGAGGATCCCAGGCAGGAGGCATGCGCCTCGTTCGATCTGTATCCCAGTTTGTGCTAGCCTTCTTAAGGAAAACTTATTTAACATATGTCTGTACTCAGATATTGTTGCTTCCGCTGACTCGTCTATGATCGAGCAATTGTATTCGAGCCCTCGAGGCCCCTGGCTTGTATTATGATGCTTGTATGACTTATTTATGTTGTAGAGTTGTGTTGTGATATCTTCCCGTGAGTCCCTGATCTTGATCGTACACATTTGCGTGCATGATTAGTGTACGGTCAAATCGGGGGCGTCACACTTTGATATTGTGAATATGGTTATTTAGCAAACTTTCCTGTCTATTCAAACCAAATACGTAAGAAACTATGGTCGAAAACTATGGTGTCTAACACCTTCTACAACAATGTTGAACAAGTGATAAACTACTATGCTGCCAAATCCATCCAAAATCTGCAACAATTTTAATGCAAGTCCATGTACTACTATGAAAACACTGAAATCTGTTAAGTTTTTGCCCGTGCATAATATAAAAATACTCAACTTTGTAGAGATATGTTCAGAATGGTTTCAATGTTAAGTGAAAGATAGAAAGACATGATTTCAGTATCTTGATGAGGGCCAGATTTGACATGCTGATGAATAACAGAAGTTATATTGCTGGGACATGTTTTTGGCCTCACATTACTTAACTCTGCAGCTGGTTTGTAGAGCTGCATCTTCTCTTATTCTCTTTGGTTCTTCGGATGAACGACGCTGCCCGTGGGCCGTGGACAAAGCGGCTGCTACTTCCAGGTTTGATTTTTTGCTGATCAGTTCCTGGTGATGGGATTATGGTTTTTTGTGTGACTTCTCCTGAAGAGATTTTTGTTTTTGGTTTTGGTTTTGATGGTGAATTTAGGATAACAGGGACAATGCTGTTGCCATACCGGCAGGTGCTGGACATGATTCTCAAAGAAGATACAGATGTGCATGCTTCACATCTTCTACACGCTAATGCAAAGTGGGATTTTATTCATATTTTGATAAGCTTAATTTCTTATGCTACTGTTTGCTTCTGCCTGAAGGATACATATGGTATGTTTTGTGAGCGGTGGGTATGGATGAGGTAAGAGCGTCTGTTAGTGCGTCATTTTTGTTGGATACTTTAATCTGTTAGGGTTGGTATATATTTTGATTGGTGTGGTTGCCTCAAAGTAATGCCCTGCTACTCCTTGGGGGGCGTGAGCGAAGATTTATGCCTTAAGCATAGGAACGAGGGAGTAGGTCTCCAACAGAATAGGCGATGATGCTAGGAGAGGCACATCGAGGAACAAGTGCATGGTGCTACTCGATGGTCAGCCACATTCTGACTATTTATTTTGGGATGCCAAAGAGATAGCACATGATGTTCTACTACTGGGGAATTGAAGTATAGTGCTTACCAATATACTGGCATGCATTTTTTTTCTAAAGTATATATATAGTGGTTTCCTTTAGTTGAAATACAGAAAAAAATTCACCCCCAATGATTCAACAAGAGTTGTTCATTAAAAGCGTGTGGTTTCTTTCTTCATCAAGAATTGAAATAATCTGTGCTATTAGAACTCCATGGAGAGCAATAATACAATTGTCACATGGGGTGATCTTTTTTGGCTAATTGTATAGCTTATGATCTTATGGAATTTAGGTTTGTAAATCCACGTATTTTTTAGATGAAGAAACAAAGAAGGAAATGGCTATATCAAGGATCACATATGGTTAAATGTAGAAACAACGAACACGGTGGCATATCAGTTGCAACATGGTGAAACTTTTAGGATAGAAGGGTAAACGAATTGCTCGGTCGCTTCAAGAGTTAATAATGGACACGGTGGCACATGTATACTTCGCGGTAATGCACGATATTCGACTGTATGTTACAACATGGCAATGACTCAGGATATATCGGATCTGCCTTGATGGCGGTGGCGGATCAGCATGAACACAAGGGGTGGGGATCAGGGCGGAGAGTGGGTGGTTGGCGGGGGACTCCTCCTTGGTGGTCTGTGGGGATATACAATGTGAAGGTGGGAGGGCGCCATGGCGAGGTGAGATGGGCGTCATCTGGTTTTAAAGAAGAGGGCTCCAGCGAGAAATGTCCCGCTACTGTGGGAAATCGAGCGGGAAGGGGTGGGTTCAACAGAAAAAAGGAATGGTGCGTCGTGGGTTGAGTTTTTGTGTTAGGACTGTGTGTTGGAGATAAAATGACGGATAGTCCGGAGAAGCACATTTCTCCTCCGCATATGGTCTATATTTGAAGAAGTCCAGATTGTTCAGATGGTTGAATTTTGGGGTGCATTCTGGGTGCCCGTTTGATGTTCGAACACGCCCAAATATATGAGGAAAAAATGAACTCCGACCTTCGAGACGGCTTTAATCATCTGTTTGATTCATTTATATATATGCCTTGTAGCCCGTAGCAACGCACGGGCATTGTACTAGTTAAACGTAGTTATCCTTATTATGAATCATGTGTCATTGGCTGCGCTGGTTGACCACGTGTGCGTGCCTTCTCTTCTGAGGGTCGCGAGTCCGAATACCGGCCCCTCTATATGACGACTTATCATTTTAAGTACCCGATGATATTACCTCTATATATTACAACGTGATGCAGACAGATGACTCGAATAGTATGGTCTCAATGATGAACCACGTACTGCAGATTCATACAGACCAGTAATTGTACTGACAGCAACAAGGCACAAGGAGGACGAGATTCACCTACTTCCACGTCAGGGGCAAGCCCACCATATTCATGGTGCAGGTTAGTAGTTGTCCGTAGTGGAGTAGTAATATGCCAGATAAGTCATTTGTTGTATGACCGTTGTGTGTATGTTTACATTAACGATTTTTTCTTGACATTTTACTCTTGTCTTTATTTCATCAGCGGTAAATTTGAAGTGGCTAAGTGTTGCTCGCCTCTCCTATTTTCTCGGCCCTTCCCCCTGTCTCGCTCTCGTGCTGCGCCGCCGGTGACATCACACGGAACGGCACCCCTCCCGTCTCAGCGTCCATCCCACGCTTTCCATTTCCACCATTTCCCTCCTCCTCATATCGGCGGCGGCAGCCACCATGCTCCATCTCCCTCGCCTCCTCTCTGCACTCGACCGTCCAAACGAGCATCTCCCTCCTGTCCTTGTAACTATGTCAGGCTCGTCCATCTGCGCCGTGGGCAACAGCGGACCTGCCCTCGCTTGCATATTCTGCCTAGTTTTGTGTTTTATTTGTACTATGTTAAATAATTTCCAGATGATGGCATGATACTGAATGGTGATGCATAGTGCATGTTGATACAGAGCCACAGCCTGCATACATGTGGCATGAATTATCCCCTTACATAAACAACCCCCTGGTGATATGTGTCAGACTGTTTATCTCTTCTTCATCATGCCAGAGTACTGCTTTAGATTTCAGAGGTTTTTCTTAGAGGAGAAAAAATAGGTGCTACTAGAAAACAATGCAAACTGATTAATTAGGCTGGATGTGTTCTTCATGCTTCTGAATTCTCATTCTAGTATGACCAAGCTGTCTCTGCGCGACAAGTTTCAAAACCACATGGGGTGTGCTCTGCTTGCAACTGAGCAACACACATTTCTAGAACACATGAAATTTGCCAGAAAACAGAGCTGCCTCTTCCAAAGACACCACTTGCAGTTCAGTAGCATGAGTGGTGTTAGTCCGCATTTGTTGCTCTAATGGTGTTGTATGCTGCACGTTTCTTCTCCATGCCTCCTGGTCCCAGTCATATCCTTGCTGCGCGCACAACATAAGGTAGTGGTCTATTTGCATTGTTGAAATAAGCCACGGCGTGTGTGGTCGGGCTCGTCGGGCACGACGGATACGCGCGGGACGGGCGGGCGCACTGGTGTCGTCGGGCTCATTGGGCTCGTCGGTGGCGTGTGGGACGGGCGGAACGTACGGGACGCAGCAGTGTGGCGCGTGTGTGTGGGCGGTGTGTGGCCGCGTCAGGTTCGTAGGTGCGTGTGTGTGCGTGAGTCCGTGTGTGTGTGTTGGAGTTAGTTAGCTTGACATGCGTGTAGTGTGGAGGAGCTATGCATGCAGGCTGTTACGATCAGATGGATCGAGCGCATTGTGTGCGCGTCGTTGGCCGGGCGGATCGCTCGCTCCGCTACGTGCATGTATGCGCAGGAGACGTGGGCGCTGCGTAGCTGTAGGACTACAAAGCCGCGGACGCGATTATGTATTCATTGAGAAGAGTTGGGGCTCTGGGAAGAGTAACAGGGCTGTGAAGCCGGGTGAAACTCCAGTGTACTGTGTGCTCCTCCTTCTTCTACCTCCATCCATCCGTGTGAGAGAGCGGCAACAACAATTGGTATCAGAGCTTTGGTTCGGGCGATCACCGGCGACCATGGCCCTCGTCCCACACGGCGGCGGCGTGGGTGGATCGGTGACGATGGCGATGCCGATGCTGACCGCGGACAACTACACGGTCTAGGCCATCAAGGCGCAGGTGATCCTCGACGTCCACACTGTATGGGAGGCGGCGGCGCCGGGCGACGCGGCGGTGAACGCCAAGAAGGACAAGATGGCGCACGCGTTGCTCTTCGGTGCGTTGCCGGAGGATGTGCTGCTGCAGGTGTCAACAAACCTCACCGCCAGGGAGGTATGGGACTCTCTGAAGGTGAGGTTCGTCGGCGCCAATCGGGTCCGCGCGGCGAGGCTGGGGACGCTGCGCGGCGAATTCGACCAGATGAAGATGGTGGACGGCGAGGAGCTCGACGTGTACGACGGGAGGCTCGCGGCGATGGCGGCGAGGTACGCCAACCTCGGGGAGATGCTGGGCGAAGCGGCGCTCGTCAAGAAGCTGCTGGATACGGTGCCGGATCGGCTCTTCCCCGTCGTTGCCGGCATCGAGCAGTTCCACGACGTGACGACGATGGCGTTCGACGAAGCGCTCGGGCGGCTGCGTGCGTTCGACGAGCGGGTTCGGCGCCGTGGACAAGACGGCGGCGAGCGCGGGGTGAGCAGCTGCTCATGACGGCGGCGCAGTGGGCAGCACGGGAGCGTCGACATGGCGGTGCTCGGGACGACGACGACGGGCGCAACGTGGCGTCGGGGAGCGGCGGCAACAGGCGCAGGCGCTGCTACAAGTGCGGGGAGCACGGGCACTTCCGGCGCGAGTGCCCGCAGCTGCGGAAAGGACCGGCGGCGGAGCAGGCTCTCTTGACTGGCGCCAACGTCGACGACGACGGACTCCTCTAGGCCGTGGTTTAGGGGGTGTGTGTTGGAATAAGCCACGGTGTGTGTGGTCGGGCTCGTCGGGCGCGACGGATACGCGCGGGATGGGCGGCACGCACTGGTGTCGTCGGGCTCGTCGGTGGCGCGTGGGACAGGCGGAACATACGGGACGCAGCAGCGTGGCGCGTGTGTGTGGGCGGTGTGTGGCCGCGTCAGGTTCGTAGGTGCGTGTGTGTGCGTGAGTCCGTGTGTGTGTTGGAGTTAGTTAGCTTGACATGCATGTAGTGTGGAGGAGCTGTTCATGCAGGCTGTTACGATCAGATGGATCGAGCGCGTTGTGAGCGCGTCGTTGGCCGGGCGGATCGCTCGCTCCGCTACATGCATGTATGCGCAGGAGACGTGGGCACTGCGTAGCTGTAGGACTACAAAGCCGCGGACGCGATTATGTATTCATTGAGAAGAGTTGGGGCTCTGGGAAGAGTAACGGGGCTATGAAGCCAGGTGAAACTCCAGTGTACTGTGTGCTCCTCCTTCTTCTACCTTCATCCATCCGTGTGAGAGAGCGGCAACAACATGCATCAATGACATTACTAAAGCGACTTCAACTGTTGGTAGTTTAGTGAAGAATATTGATACATATGTTAATATGTCTCACTCTCCCTTTGTTTCTTTCCTAATCCCGGGCAAGTAGTTCTCTATAAATTCTACTGAAGTGCGGTATATATTAACCCGTGATTCAGAGATGGATGGGTCGGACAGTGAGTTCTTCGGGGTGAGCTCCTACAAGTTTATACACTAGAGGAGTTGTACTAGCAGCGGTGAGGCTGCCAAGTCTATGATCGTTGAGAGAAAATCCAATACATAACCTACTTCCAGGTTGCCGTGGGTCCACCATAATTTATGGGTATTTGGCTTAATATCACTAAATTTAGTAAAATGATAATACATATTGTGGGGTCTAACATATATTTCACAATCATAGAAAATCAAGGATGTGCGGGGAATAAATTTCTTCACATACAATCCATCAACGAACGTGTTGCCATAGCCGAAGAAGGTTCACCAGGTACAACTTAATTACCCTCCAAGGTTCACATGTTCACGGACTCCTTTAGGTGCCTCAAGTCTTCTATTTGTCTAAGAGTTGCATCAGCGGCACCAACAGAGGAATGTATCACATAGTTTGGTCGTACTTCACGGGGTAGCTTATCTTAACAACTTATCATAGGGCCATAGACGAAAGCTGTTGGAAATATTAGCACTTTCTCGATTAAACTAATCCACGAGTAGACAGTAAACATGGCAAATACGACATGCATCTCATACCGATACCTAAGCATGTAAGCAAGTACAGTACATAGAACCGAACCACCTATGAACAACATATATACGGCTAGCACATGAACAAGCAAACAGGGAATGAACGAGTCATACCCTCCAGTTGGCCAGGCCAATGCAGCGGCGGTAGCAGCAGCCTCGGCATCAGCCAAGGCCTTCTTCTTGGCGACTTCGTCGTTAGCCATGGAGTCGATGTAGAGGAAGTAGTGGAAGCAGGGGCGGACGAAGACGGGGACGGATCGGGAGCAGTCGCGTCGAGACGCTCCCCAAAAACTTTATTGTCGTTCTCCCGGGCAGGATCTCGAACGACAGGGTTCCGGAGACACCTGCTCTCCCAACCAACCGTGCACGCGGTCGTCGGGATGGGATCGCCGGAGGCAGCACAGTGAGAGGAACAGTAGATGACGGCTATGGTTGTACGAGATGGAGTGAGTGAACTGAGTTAGGGTTCACTCCACTGGTCAGCGCCTTCTTATATAGGCCGTCGAGTAGATGGGCCTGGGCTCAGGCCCATGACCGAGTCCGCGAACAGCCCACGGTCCAACGTCTCGGACAGTGGCACTTTCGTAAAGCGACTCGTTAATTAATACGAGATTAATTAACCATTCTTGACCGGCAAAAATAAGCTTCGGCTCGGCTCATTCCCGCAACCCGCGGCGCGCGCGCGCATCGTGACGAGGCGTGGCGTGGCGAGGCGAGGCGGGCGGCGGAAGAGGAGAAATGCGCGTGTACAGGTCATATTCCCAAGCTCCCAATAGCAAGTGATGGAGCAGCCCTTATAAAGAGGTCTCACTCTTCTTACTGTAGCAGTATGGTACTAAACTTTCCACACTTCCCACCACTTGCCGTACACATGTATGGGCCTTAGAGATTAACCAGGGATTATTGTCTTATATGGGCCTAAGCCCATCCATAATCCAACAATCCCCCACCAGATCTCGAGGCACATAAGTTTGTCAACTGATCCAAACAATGTTTGATATACCAGAATTTTCAGTGGAGACTGTTAAGTTGAACTTCCACCTAGAGCAATGGGACTTCTTCACAACTGGGCAATGGACTATGCCTTGAATTGTCGGTTTGCGTGTAGAAGTTTCGCCCATTGTCAGCTGATACGTGGCTGCCGAAGGCTAAACCCCACGGGTAGAGCTTATTAGTCATACTCCGTACCTTCTCATGAGCTTCCTAGAGCTCACCCAATCTCATAGACTGTGACCAGCAGTCGGGCTCACATAGGTGCGTTCCTCCAAAGAATGCTCTGTAGGTTAGCATCTTGCTTACATAAGCTTTGGAACACATTAAGACAAAAGTCAGCCTGCCTTACAGAACTGAGAGTATTATTGCATCTCCAACAGAGTGGGTTAACTAAGGATACTCTCCTCAGTTGACCGCTGGATTCTTTTCCCAGGTCCTAATTTACGGGATCTTCGATCACATAGGTTGGGTTACCCCCATGGCAACTTACGTGGGTCTCATACCCATCTCCCTCGATGCATTTTCTATCACAATCCGTGATAGCCCTTTCGTAAAAGGGTCTGCGAGATTCTTAGCCATCTGGATATAATCCAACGCTATTACTCCAGAGTTTCTTGATTTTCTGACAGATTTTAATCTTCTTCTTATGTGCTTTGTGGATTTCAAGTTGTCCTTTGAACTCTTAGCCTTGGCAATCACTGTTTGCTTGTCACAGTTCATAAGGACAGCCGGGACTGGTTTATCAACCATCGGCAAATCCATCAAAAGCTCTCGAAGCCATTCTGCTTCAACGCATGATGTGTCTAATGCTGTGAGTTCTGCTTCCATAGTCGATCTGGTTAAGATCGTCTGCTTGCAAGACTTTCAGGAAACAGCACCACCACCAAGTGTGAAGACATATCCACTTGTGGCTTTCATCTCATCAGCATCAGATATCCAGTTAGAATCACTATACCCCTCAAGTACCGTCGGGTACCCAGAATAGTGAATCCCGTAGTTCACAGTACCTTGCAAATAGCGCATCACTCGCTCAACAGCATGCCAATGCACATCTCCCGGATTGGAAACAAACCGGCTCAGTTTGCACACAGCAAATGAGATGTCAGGACGAGTAGCACAAGCTAGGTACATTAGTGAACCAACCACTTGAAAATATCTCAATTGATCTACAGCCGTGCCTTCGAACTTGCGTATCCGCACTCTTGGATCATATGGTGTTGCAGAAGGTTTGCAGTCCGAATATCCAAAATGGCTCAAAATCTTCTCAACATAGTGGGATTGCAAAAGTGTAATTCCACCCTCAGTATTTCTCAGTAGCTTGATGTTCAAGATAACATCAGCCATGCTCAGGTCTTTTATCTCAAAGTTATGAGATAGAAAAGCCTTGACCTCCTCAATGACCTTGAGGTGGGTCCCAAATATCAGTATGTCATCGACATACACACACAGTATAACTCCTTCGTCCCCACCATAGTGATAGTATACACATTTGTCAGCTTCGTTAACAACAAAGCCAACAAATGTCAAAGTTGTATTAAACTTCTCATGCCATTTCTTAGGCGCTTGTTTAAGGCCATACAAAGATTTCACTAGCTTACACACCTTTCTTTCCTGACCATTTACTACAAAGCCATCTGGCTGTTGCATGTAAATGTCCTCGTCTAGCTCTACGTTAAGGAAAGCCGTCTTAACGTCCATCTGATGAACGTGAAGACCGTGCGAGGCAGCCAATGCGAGTAACACTCGAATGGTTGTCAGTCTAGCCACAGGTGAGTAAGTATCAAAGTCTTCTTCTTCTTTTTGGGTATAACCCTTGGCCAGAAGCCTAGCCTTGTACTTCTCAACAGTACCATCGGGCCTAAGCTTCCTCTTGAACGCCCACTTACATCCCAATGGTTGGCAATCATAGAGACGATCAGTGATCTCCCATGTCCCGTTTGCCAAGATGGAATCCATCTCGCTACGGACCGCATCCTTCCAGTAGTGAGATGCATAAGCTTCTGAAATGGAACTGGGAGTGTCGTCATCCACGAGGTACACGAGGAAATCATCACCAAAAGACTTTGCAGTCCTTTGTCTCTTGCTCCTAACAGGAGCTTCCTCGTCATCCTCTGATGAACTTTCATCACTTTTGTGTTCATAATATTCCATCGGAATGGCAGGTTCAGGAGTCTCATCAGATTTCAGTCTAGAAGTGCTTTGCATATCTCTCATAGGCAAAATATCCTCAAAGAATGTAGCATCCTTAGACTCTATAATTGTACCGACCCTTTCGTCAGGTACCTCAGATTTCACTACTAGAAATCTATAGCCAACGCTATTCTTAGCGTATCCCAAATTAACGTAGTCCACTGTCTTCGGACCAAGCTTACGCTTTTTGGGGATCGGCACATTGACTTTCGCCAAACAACCCCAAGTGCGCAAGTAAGAGAGTGTAGTTCTTTTCTTTTCCCATTGCTCATAGGGAGTAGTCTCATTATCCTTTGTGGGAACTTTATTCAGAACATGACATGATGTCAATATAGCCTCCCCCACCATGCCTTGGATAAACCCGATGTATCTAACATGGCGTTAGCCAAATCAGTTAGAGTACGGTTTTTCCGTTCGGCAACCCCGTTTGACTGGGGTGAATAGGGAGGCGTCCTCTCATGAATAATACCAAGTTCAGCATAGAATAAATCAAACTCACTAGAAAAGTACTCTCCACCACGATCAGACCGGACTCGTTTTATTTTCTTCTCAAGTTGGTTCTCAACTTCAGCCTTATAGATTTTAAAGTAGTGTAGAGCCTCATTCTTTGTATTTAACAAATACACATAACAGAATCTAGTGGAATCATCAATCAAAGTCATGAAGTATTTCTTTCCACCTTTAGTCAACACACCATTCATCTCACAGAGATCTGAATGTATGAGCTCTAGTGGTGCCAGGTGTCTCTCCTTCGCAGGCTTGTGAGGCTTACGAGGTTGCTTTGCTTGCACACACGCATGGCACTTAGAGCCTTTGGCTAAAGTGAAACTCGGGATTCGATTCATCTTAGCTAGCCACATCATTCAACCGAAATTTATGTGACAAAGACGTGAATGCCAAACCTCACATTCGTTCACATTGGAATGAATTTGGTTCACGACTTTATTACAGAAATCCTCCAGGGAAAGGCGGAACAAACCACCACAATCATATCCTTTTCCAACAAATAGTCCATAACGAGATACGACTACTTTGTTAGACTCAAATACTAACTTAAACCCTTCTTTACATAGAAGGGAGCCACTAACGAGATTCTTCTTGATGGCGGGGACATGCTGCGCGTTCTTCAGTTGCACGATCTTTCCGAAGTAAACTTTAGATCTACCGTGCCAACACCATGAACAGAAGCATGTGAGCCGTTCCCCATAAGGACGGAACAATCTCGTGTGACCTGGTAAGAAGAAAACAAAGAGACATCAGCACACACATGGATATTGGCCCCAGTGTCAACCCACCAATCGGTGGACTGAAAAACTGAAAGTACGGTAAATAGATTACCATACCCAGATGACCCATCATTGTTGCTCAAAGTGACATTGATAGACTTGGCGTCCTATCCTGACTTCTTATACTAGTTTGGATACTTGTTGGCCCAATGTTCAACTGAACCACAAGTAAAGTAGCCCTCATCCTTCTTGTTCTTCTTGAAGGTCTTCTTACCCTTCTTCTTAAAGGTAGTATTCTGCTGGACAGAGTTCTTTTCCTTGAACTTGTGGGAGTTCTTCTGCACCATATTGGTGCTAGAAGAACCCTCTGCCCCTTTCACGTGTGAGTCCTTTGCTCTCGAGTTCTGCTCAACACTTAGATGACCAATGACATCCTCAACAGAGAATTCACGTCTCAAGTGCTTGAGAGAAGTAGCAAAGTTCCTCCATCCAGGAGTGAGTTTTGCAATAATGCAACCCACGACAAACTTGTCCGGCAACTCACACTTCAGGAGCTCCAGCTCCTTAGCGATGCATTGTATCTCATGGGCTTGGTCCAATACAGAACGGTTATCAACCATTTTGTAATCATGGAACTGCTCCATAGCATACAACTCTCTTCCAACATCGGTTGTGCCGAATTTATCTTCGAGCGCATCCCACAAATTCTTGGCAACGCGCATACGGAGATATGCGTCCACAAGCTTGTCTCCGATCACAGTAAGAACGGCTCCCAGAAAGATGGTGGTCGCCTCCCTAAACGCATTCTCCTATTCAGGAGCAATCATTACCGTGGGAGACACAGCACCAACCCAGAACACGTTTATTGCTATGAGCCACAAGGTGGTCCTCGTCTGCCAACGCTTAAAATGCGTTCCAGTAAACTTTTCCAGTTTCAGAGTAGCGGCGAAGCCATGAGTCGAAAAGTGCCTAAAATAAGGTTTTTTGGTTTGTTGGAAATATTAGCACTTTCTCGATTAATCTAATCCACGAGTAGACAGTAAACATGGCAAATACGGCATGCATCTCATACCAATACCTAAGCATGTGAGCACGTACAGTACATAGAACCGAACCACCTATGAACAGCATATATACGGCTAGCACATGAACAAGAAAAGAGGGGATGAACGAGTCATACCCTCCGGTTGGCTAGGCCAACGCGGCGGCGGTAGCAGCAGCCTCGGCATCAGCCAAGGCCTTCTTCTTGGCGACTTCGTCGTCAGCCATGGAGTCGATGTAGACGAAGTAGTGGAAGCAGGGGCGGACGAAGACGGGGACGGATCGGGAGCAGTCGCGTCGAGACTCTTCCCAAAAACCTTATTGCCGTTCTCCCGGGCAGGATCTCAAACGACAGGGTTCCGGAGGCACCTGCTCTCCTGACCAACCGTGCTCGCGGTCGTCGGGATGGGATCGCCAGAGGCAGCACAGTGAAAGGAACAGTAGATGACGGCTAGGGTTGTACGAAAGGGAGTGAGTGAACTGAGTTAGGGTTCACTCCACTGGCCAGCGCCTTCTTATATAGGCCGTCGAGTAGATGGGCCTGGGCTCAGGCCCATGACCGAGTCCGCGAACAGCCCACGGTCCAACGCCCCGGACAGTGGCACTTCCGTAAAGCGACTCGTTAATTAATATGAGATTAATTAACCATTCTTGACCGGCAAAAATAAGCTTTGGCTCATTCCCGCGGCGCGCGCGGGTCATGACGAGGCGATGTGTGGCGAGGCGGGCGGCGGAGGAGGAGGAGCGCGCGTGTACAGCTCATATTCCCAAGCTCCCAATAGCAAGTGATGGAGCAACCCTTATAAAGAGGTCTCACTCTTCTTACTGTAGTAGTATAGTACTAAACTTCCCACCACTTGCCGTACACATGCATGGGCCTTAGAGATTAACCAGGGATTAATGTTTTATATGGGCCTAAGCCCATCCATAATCCAACAAAAGCCAAAATCCACATGTGTCCAGTCTCGCATGCCTCCATACATCAAACCCTGTGAATCCAATTGAGCTAATTAATGCAAAGACATTGTCCCATTTCATGTTAGAATACTGCAAATTTAGCATTTAGCCAGGAGAGATGTATGTTAAATTCTGACTGCTTTGTATTGAAATCAATATATAATGAATACGTAAAATAGACAAAAACATAGACGGTGCTGACACAAATATGGAGCGGACCAGATACGGATGACAATTTTTTCATGAGAACTATATAGCCAATACTCAATAAATAGTACATAGTCGGGTAAAGTAAAAGTTTCTCCCAAAACATTACGTTAAATTAAAGTTTAACACATATACATTGTACTAGATAAAATCTTATTTCTTTGATATAATATACATTGAATTAAAGTTCCACCAAGGATTTACAACTTTGCTATAATATTCCTAAGTAAATGGATCTTAGTGCAAACTTCAATACAATTCATATTTTCCTATGCATTAGTTGTCGAACAACCTTTTAAGAAATTGTAAGCTGGTTTATAGTGCTAGATAGTAGTGATAGGGCAAATGTAGCCATTCTTCCACTATTGATAACTATTACACCATAGATACTAATGGGTATCGCATGTCCCATATGTTAAGACTACTTTCGTGTGGTGAAAGTAAAACATGAAAGTAATGGATCGATCAATTGGTCTTGGCCCAAAATGCACTCAGCACTAGCACAAAATCTCACCATCATTCCGCGCTGCTTGAGTCTTGGCCCACCACTTTCATTTATCTTACTCGCCAAATGCTTAGTCCTCACAGCTTCACCTGTTACCAAAGACAATAGTTTTCCTTGATGGTTTTGGGGGTCAATTGATTGATCAAGGCGGTCAATTGTGGGTTGCACTAGGCATCGGCTGGGCGAGGCGAGTGGTGCTCGCCTCGCACAATGTTAGATTAGCTCACGCGATTGGTTGGATTCGGAACGGGTCGTCACTCCCTTGCATGCCTCCTAGACGATGCACGCCACCCCGCCACCATGCATAGACGTTGTTGGCGCTCGGCACATACGTCTCCACACCCAGCAACCGTCTATCGACATACCAGGCCCCCGCCCCAGCTTGCAGAAGAGCAGCCATCGTCTTGGCAGTCTCGGCCGACACCCACAACCATGCTCTGCTGACCTTGCAACATCAGTGTCGCCCCTTGCAGCACCGTGCCGGTCCTTTGAAGCGACGGTGGAGCCGCCTTGCACCAGCTCAGTCGAGCTTGCAGCACCAATGACGATCGATGGGCCGGTGGCCAACCTTGCAATACTTAGCATTAGGTGGTTGTCAAGGCAACGGTGAATGGCAAAAAAAGCTTGCACCTGCAACGGTGGCTGCTGACTTTTTTCATAATGGGTATATTTTAATAACTCATAACATGGCATCAAGAGAATACAAGTATCATTATGGCCCTATTTGGATCCATGGGTTAGAGTTAGTTTGGGTTAGTTTGTACTCAACTAACCCAAAAGTATCCAAACAGGAGGGTTAGTTTGGGTTAGATGCATCTAACCCATCCAAAAAACTAACCCATCCAAGAGGTGCTTATTTGGGTTAGTTCTTCTTGGGACCATTAAAAAGGACATTTTTTCTCTCGCTCTCCCCGTAGCAGATCCTTCCCCACTTCCCGCCCTTTCCCTCCCTCCCTCTCACATCGCCCGTGAAGGCGCCTCGCCGTATCCGCGCTCCATCTAACCCTGCCATCCAAACTCCTCTTTGGCTAGAGTTAGTTCAGGGTTAGTTCAGGGTTAGAATCTAACTCTAACCTCTAACTGAGTTAGAGTATCCAAACAGGGCATATTGACGACCTAGATACACGTGCAAGACTTATAAACTGAGATGGAGGGAGTAGTGCCCTTCTATTTCCACTCTTTCTTAGATTATCCTATTGCATGCAAACTAATTTACCATTTTGAATATTTGGTCTATGCACTGTAGGACAAGAAGCAGATCCGCCACATACTTTTGTTTTTATTCTAAAGTCCTAGCTACCTACAGAAAGAAGCTCACTTCTGGAGTAAGAAAATACATCCCTGTTTGAGTGCCTATACTATTGCAGGCAATCTTCGTAGGTTGAGGTGTTTGAATAGCCTTTGATCCTAGGAGGTGATAATCCAATATGCACATTGATACGTCTCCAACGTATCTATAATTTTTGATTGCTCCATGCTATATTATCTATTGTTTTGGACAATATTGGGCTTTATTATCATTTTTATATTATTTTCGGGACTAACCTATTGACCGGAGGCCCAACCCAGAATTGCTGTTTTTTGCCTATTTCAGAGTTTCGCAGAAAAAGAATATCAAACGGAGTCCAAACGGAATGAAACCTTCGGAAGCGTGATTTTTGAAACGAACATGATCCAGGAGACTTGGACCCTACGTAAGAGAAGCTTTCAGGAGGCCACGAGGTAGGGGGGCGCGCCCACCCCCCAGGGCGCGCCCTCCACCCTCGTGGGCCCAACGTTGCTCCACCGACGTACTTCTTCCTCCTATATATACCTACGTACCCCCAAACGATCAGAACAGGAGCCAAAAACCTAATTCCACCGCCGCAACCTTCTGTACCCACGAGATCCCATCTTGGGGCTTGTTCCGGAGCTCCGCCGGAGGGGGCATCCATCACGGAGGGCTTCTACATCAACACCGTAGCCTCTCCGATGAAGTGTGAGTAGTTTACCTCAGACCTTCGGGTCCATAGTTAGTAGCTAGATGGCTTCTTCTCTCTTTTTGGATCTCAATACAATGTTCTCCCCCTCTCTCGTGGAGATCTATTCGATGTAATCTTCTTTTTGCGGTGTGTTTGTTGAGACCGATGAATTGTGGGTTTATGATCAAGATTATCTATGAACAATATTTGAATCTTCTCTGAATTCTTTTATGTATGATTGGTTATCTTTGCAAGTCTCTTCGAATTATCAGTTTGGTTTGGCCTACTAGATTGATCTTTCTTGCAATGGGAGAAGTGCTTAGCTTTGGGTTCAATCTTGCGGTGTCCTTTCCCAGTGACAGTAGGGGCAGCAAGACACGTATTGTATTGTTGCCATCGAGGATAACAAGATGGGGTTTTTATCATATTGCATGAATTTATTCCTCTACATCATGTCATCTTGCTTAAGGCGTTACTCTGTTTTCATGAACTTAATACTCTAGATGCATGCTGGATAGCGGTCGATGAGTGGAGTAATGGTAGTAGATGCAGGCAGGAGTCGGTCTACTTGTTTCGGACGTGATGCCTATATACATGATCATACCTAGATATTCTCATAACTATGCTCAATTCTGTCAATTGCTCAATAGTAATTCGTTCACCCACCGTAAAATACTTATGCTCTTGAGAGAAGCCACTAGTGAAACCTATGGCCCCGGGTCTATCTTCATCATATTAATCTTCCAACACTTAGTTATTTCCTTTACTTTTTCCTTTGCTTTTATTTTACTTTGCATCTTTATCACAAAAATACCAAAAATATTATCCTATCATATCTATCAGATCTCACTCTCGTAAGTGACCGTGAAGGGATTGACAACCCCTTATCGCGTTGGTTGCGAGGAGTTATTTGTTTTGTGTAGGTACGAGGGACTCGCGCGTAGCCTCCTACTGGATTGATACCTTGGTTCTCAAAAACTGAGGAAATACTTACGCTACTTTGCTGCATCACCCTTTCCTCTTCAAGGAAAAACCAACACAGTGCTCAAGAGGTAGCACACATTACCGGGCAAACTAAAAATACATAGTTTTACAGATTATTCTTCCAAACCGTACAGATTAACTAGGTATGCACTACATGATTTGAGGTTACTTTCATTTCTATTCCTTTCAGCTACTATTTACAATTATTGATATCACTCATTGGAATAATTAATAACCATGAAATTTGCAATGGCTAGAAACCTAAGAATTAAAAGCTGTCCTTGATTTGGCTTGTACCTTTTCTCTTTTGTAGTACATAGTGGTACAATTATATGTGGCAACGGTAGAAGTATTCATTTTCCTCTCAAACTTATAATTTTATTTTCAGAAATTAGTAGTAGATGCAGCAACAAAGGTGGTGTTGGTCCCTAGACCCCTACAAATTCTTCCAAGTACAGAAGGTATTGCAATAGAAACAACAGTTGTTGATTAGAGCTTGTACACATTGTAAGGAAAGATTTAATTTCATTCGACTGGTATGTAGGTAGATGTAATTAAAACTTTCCTTTGTTGCCAATGAGTTATTGCTGTGTATTTTTACATGCCGAGAGTTGAAATGTGATAATAATTTCTGCATGTCTAACACATAGTTTATTCATCCATTGGAAAAAGCACCAAGAATGTTCTGTGCAGAGATGTCTTGGAGGGACAACACAGGTTTGTTTTCCGTACGTGACAATCCATCTTATTATATTATTAGGACATATTACTGATCTCCTTTAATATTGATTTTTTAATAATTTATATGCATATTATGCATACAATGATGAGCTGTTCTATTAGGATAATTTAAACTAGGGAGCTTTTTAATAAATTAAAGAGTTAATTACGCGTACAGTACACCAACTTGCATTGCGAGAACAGTTTCATACAAGAACTTGCAAAATGACTCAAACTGGCCACTATACTTGGTTTGCGGGAACAATTTCATACAAACTAGTCCGAAACGTCTGTGTGCCACGCCACGTCGGATGCCACGTCAGCAGGGAGGCACTTTCACGTTGCAGGAACATTTACAAGAATCTCCCCATTGTATGTTCAAATTATGTGACGCGGCGGTCCTCAGTCTCTGTAAAATCCCCATCTCTCTTAACACTCAGCGGCTGTATACCTGAATATTAGGTCCGACTCCCATCAGTCCCTTATTTATTTATATTTTTTCTGTTCTATAGCATGTCCGTCAGCAAAGAATTCGGTTCTACAAAATGGAACATCAATCGATAGCATGTACTGCAGCAAAAAATTCAGTTCTACAAAAACTGAATAGCAGTAACTATTCATCTAGGCATTTGTAAACAAATATACAGCAGAAAGAAAGACTAAACCTGAATGTTGCTCTAGGCAAAATTCAGTTCGGGTATGGTCACAGACTGCAATACATGCTCTGCCTTGACATTCTTAACAATAATAAACTACATACAAGTGTGACCTTTCTAAACAAAATTCAGAGATACAAAAGCTATGTTCCTGCTGGTAGAATAATGGCCGACGTGGCATGACAGACAGGCGTTTCGGACTAGTTTGTATGAAATTGTTCCCGCAAAACAAGTTTAGTGGCCAATTTGAGTCATTTTGCAAGTTCTTGTATGAAATTGTACCCGCAGTGCAAGTTGATGTACTGTACGCGTAATTAAGTTTAAATTAAACTCAATAAGAGTCACGCAAAGGACGAATGCTCGTGTTAGCCACGTCATCAAGGCGTACTGTTCCTGGAGGCCAATCGGGAGAGGGCTTTGCGCGTGCGAGGCCGGCGGTATGCGTCGCACGGTGGGCAGCGTGGCTGGAGGTGGGACCTACCTCTGGCTTCGTCGCGAAGAAAGAGATGGGAAGAGAAAAGTCAGTCGAGCCCCGCCCCTTCTGCTCTCCCAGAAATATCTTCCTTCATTCTTCCCACACGTAACCTCCTCTCCCACTCCCCATCGAGGGTTGCTGCCGCCGCCGCCGGTCCATCGCTCCTCCGGGCTGGTCACCGGAGGAAGGCTGGCTTCTCCGACGGATCTTGTCCTCTTGGTGGCTTCCTCGTAGCAAGGTGCGGCGCTGCGCCTCTCCACGGCCCAGACAGCAAGGCGGGCGGGCGGCGCGGCGAGGTCTTGTCCCGAGGAAGCCGCAGTAGGACGAGCACAACCCGGACGAGGTTGATGAGGTCGTCGGCGCCTCCTCCGCTGCCGGATCGAACAGGCTGGTGGACAGCTGCGCAGCTCTACGCCCTCCTCGATCGAGGGCCGCCGCCGTCAACGTTGTGCAGGTAGCTCCTTTCCTTTCTCTTCCCTTGTATCTCTCTCCCTTTGTCTCTTCTTCTCTGGCCATGAACATCTCTGATTGTTTGCCTTGGTTCTGGCTAGTGCTTAATTTGTTTTTCACGTATTCATGACTGAAGAAGCCTGCATACTCATGTATCTGATTTTGTGTTCTGGTCCTTTCTCTGTCATTCATTTTGAACATGTATATGAAGTACTAGCTAGATATATTAATAGATATATGTTGGACCTATGATTTTGTATTACCTGGATGGACCTATGTTTATTATTTGATGCTCTCTAATGTTTGTGATTCTTCAGCATGTGTCACTCATCAGATATTGCTAATGCAGCATGTGCATGACAAACATTTATCTGATCTTGCCAATCATCAGATATTTCGGAGTTCCCTGGCTAGTTCCTGCAGTCACAGAAAATGCTTTATGAACTGAAGTTCATTCTTTGCTGCCATGTGTCACTGAAAGTCAGCAGCAACCACGGAGCAAGCTGCTCAATTGAACTCATTATATGCATTTGCTAGGCCTTTTTTTAGAGGAAAGGCACAGACCGAGCCCGAGGAAAGGCTCGAACCTTGCCCGGCTTTGAATTAACAAAGCCATCAACCGGCCAGGATTACAACGAGGAACAACAAACATAAACAAAGCAGCAGATACATGGCGCAGAAGGAAGGCTAAGATGCTACGGCCATAGAAGAAAGGCTAAGATGCTATGGCCAAACAAGAAAGGCTACAACTTGGGGCCTAACAGAGGGCTTCATGGGGTCGCGCCACAACAAACGGGGCTTGCTCCCTCTAGAGCAAGCAAGAAGAAAGAGGCACCGAGCGCGACCACCAGTCCAAGCAAGCTACCGAAAACACAAGCCGCAGCCTACAGCAAGAAGCATGCCGAAGACACTAGCCTCTGAACGGGAGCGCCCCAGGAAGACACGGCGGAGAGTTGAGCACCGCAGTCACCACGAGAGCCGGACCTCGCCAAGGACACCATCCCTCAGCCGCCGACGCGTCCAAGTCGCCGTAGAGGGGACCACTATCCCCTCTCACCCAGTCCGAGGGTGTCGACCCGCCGGACAGACCGGACCACACGGCGAGGAGGGCACGATGTCTTCAAGAGGAGGCCGACCGACCATTGCACAGCGACACCACAGAAGAGAGAACCGCCGCCATCAAGAACGCCAAGAACGCGCTGCAGCTGTCCCACCTCCCCGCAGACCCAAAGCGGCGCCTTCAAGAAGGTGACGGAGCCGGGCACCACCGCCGCCCAGCCAAAGTTGTGGGTTTTCACCCGGGTGCAGGGGGAGGACGAGGGGGAGGAAGCTGGATCTCGAAGCCGCCTTCAAGAAGGAAACAACGTCTGCAGCGCCGCCGATGTCATGGCCGCCGTAGCCGACCAAGAAATTACTCTGATCCAGAGCTCCCAACCCCACATCCGCTCAGTCAGCCATCGGATCCGGCCGGACTGACGAGGAGGAAGCAGCAGCACGGGGGCGCCGTCTTCAGATCTGGCGAAGGAGAGCAGCAGGGGATCCCTCCACGCGGCGCCCGCATCCATCGCCGACTCGCCGCCCACGCGGCCGAGAAGAGGTGACCCACAACACCGGTGAGCGCCGCCCGCCGCCAGGACGACGCCGCCCTCACCAGCAGAGGCCGCCGCCTCAAACCCTAGGCCCGAGCCCGAGCAGCATCGCGGCCGAGGGCCTCGCCGCCACCCTATCGGCGGCCGCGCGGGGGCGCGGCGCCCGTCTCCGGCGGCAGCGAGGGAAGGGATCGAAAAGGAGGGGGAAGGCGGACGGGGAGGTTGGTCGCCCCCGGGTCGCCCTCGAGAGGGCGACGCGAGGGAGCGGGGGGAGAGATGCGGCCCTGTTGAAAGATCGTGGATGTCGCCTAGAGGGGGGGGGGTGAATAGGCGTTTTAAAATAGTTACGGTTTAGGCTTGAACAAATGCGGAATAAACCTAGCGGTTAATTTGACAAGCACAAAACGTACAACGACTAGGCTCACCTATGTGCACCAACAACTTATGCTAAGCAAGATGAACAACTAAGAGATAGCAAGATGTATGACAAGAAACAATATGGCTATCACAAAGTAAAGTGCATAAGTAAGGGTTCGGGTAAGAGATAACCGAGGCACGCGGAGACGACGATGTATCCCGAAGTTCACACCCTTGCGGATGCTAATCTCCGTTTGGAGCGGTGTGGAGGCACAATGCTCCCCAAGAAGCCACTAGGGCCACCGTAATCTCCTCACGCCCTCGCACAATGCAAGATGCCGTGATTCCACTAAGGGACCCTTGAGGGCGGTCACCGAACCCGTACAAATGGCAACCCTTGGGGGCGGTCACCGAACCCGTACACTTTGGCAACCCTTGGGGGCGGTCACCGGTACCCGTCAAATTGCTCGGGGCGATCTCCACAACCTAATTGGAGACCCCGACGCTTGCCCGGAGCTTTACACCATAATGATTGAGCTCCGAACACCACCAACCGTCTAGGGCGCCCAAGCACCCAAGAGGAACAAGCTCAAGGGCACCAAGCACCCAAGAGTAATAAGCTTCTCAACTTGTAACTTCCACGTATCACCGTGGAGAACTCAAACCGATGCACCAAATGCAATGGCAAGGGCACACGGAGTGCCCAAGTCCTCTCTCAAATCCCACCGAAGCAACTAATGCTAGGGAGGAAAATGAGAGGAAGAACAAGAAGGAGAACACCAAGAACTCCAAGATCTAGATCCAAGGGGTTCCCCTCACATAGAGGAGAAAGTGATTGGTGGAAATCTGGATCTAGATCTCCACTCTCTTCTCCCTCAAAAACTAGCAAGAATCCATGGAGGGATTGAGAGTTAGCAAGCTCGAAGAAGGTCAACAATGGGGGAAGAACACGAGCTCAAAAGATAAGGTTCATTGGGGAAGAAGACCCCCTTTTATAGAAGGGGAAAAATCCATACGTTATGTGCTCAGCCCGCACACGAGCGGTACTACCGCTCCACGAGCGGTACTACCGCTCTGGCGGAAGAAGCAGGGAAAAGGAGCAACCAAACATGAACCTTGGGGCGGTAGTACCGCTTATAAGCGGTACTACCGCGCACCCCAGCGGTACTACTGCTCGAGGAGCAGAACACGGGACCAAAAATGCAGTAGCGGTACTACCGCCCGACCGGAGCGGTACTACCGCTTATAGGCGGTACTACCGCCCATCAGGGCGGTACTACCGCTTATAGGTGGAACTGCCGTGCCTTACTGCCGTGCAACTACTGCAAAACTCGACACGAAAAATGCAAGACCCAAAATCGAGGCGGTACCAGCGCGGAACCGTAGCCGTACTACCGCTTATGGCCATAGGCGGTACTACCGCTTTGGACAGCGGTACTACCGCTTGGGGCGATAAGCGGTACTGCCACTCTGGCCGCGGTACTACCGCTAGGAAGCCAAAATTGCCATAACTTCTGCATATGAGCTCCGAATTGAGCAAACTCAAGCGTGTTGGATTGAGAAAGACGAGTAGCATCAAAACAGCGAGGGAAGGGATCGAAAAGGGGGGGGGAAGGCAGACGGGGAGGTT
>NC_057814.1:107709920-107716089 GCF_018294505.1 Triticum aestivum | reverse complement strand
CTAGAGGGGGGGGGGGTGAATAGGCGTTTTAAAATAGTTACGGTTTAGGCTTGAACAAATGCGGAATAAACCTAGCGGTTAATTTGACAAGCACAAAACCTACAACGACTAGGCTCACCTATGTGCACCAACAACTTATGCTAAGCAAGATGAACAACTAAGAGATAGCAAGATGTATGACAAGAAACAATATGGCTATCACAAAGTAAAGTGCATAAGTAAGGGTTCGGGTAAGAGATAACCGAGGCACGCGGAGACGACGATGTATCCCGAAGTTCACACCCTTGCGGATGCTAATCTCCGTTTGGAGCGGTCTGGAGGCCCAATGCTCCCCAAGAAGCCACTAGGGCCACCGTAATCTCCTCACGCCCTCGCACAATGCAAGATGCCGTGATTCCACTAAGGGACCCTTGAGGGCGGTCACCGAACCCGTACAAATGGCAACCCTTGGGGGCGGTCACCGAACCCGTACACTTTGGCAACCCTTGGGGGCGGTCACCGGTACCCGTCAAATTGCTCGGGGCGATCTCCACAACCTAATTGGAGACCCCGACGCTTGCCCGGAGCTTTACACCACAATGATTGAGCTCCGAACACCACCAACCGTCTAGGGCGCCCAAGCACCCAAGAGGAACAAGCTCAAGGGCACCAAGCACCCAAGAGTAATAAGTTTCTCAACTTGTAACTTCCACGTATCACCGTGGAGAACTCAAACCGATGCACCAAATGCAATGGCAAGGGCACACGGAGTGCCCAAGTCCTTCTCTCTCAAATCCCACCGAAGCAACTAATGCTAGGGAGGAAAATGAGAGGAAGAACAAGAAGGAGAACACCAAGAACTCCAAGATCTAGATCCAAGAGGTTCCCCTCACATAGAGGAGAAAGTGATTGGTGGAAATGTGGATCTAGATCTCCTCTCTCTTTTCCCTCAAAAACTAGCAAGAATCCATGGAGGGATTGAGAGTTAGCAAGCTCGAAGAAGGTCAACAATGGGGGAAGAACACGAGCTCAAAAGATAAGGTTCATTGGGGAAGAAGACCCCCTTTTATAGAAGGGGAAAAATCCAACCGTTATGTGCTCAGCCCGCACACGAGCGGTACTACCGCTCCACGAGCGGTACTACCGCTCTGGCGGAAGAAGCAGGGAAAAGGAGCAACCAAACATGAACCTTGGGGCGGTAGTACCGCTTATAAGCGGTACTACCGCGCACCCCAGCGGTACTACTGCTGGAGGAGCAGAACACGGGACCCAAAATGCAGTAGCGGTACTACCGCCCGACCGGAGCGGTACTACCGCCCATCAGGGCGGTACTACCGCTTATAGGTGGAACTGCCGTGCCTTACTGCCGTGCAACTAATGCAAAACTCGACACGAAAAATGCAAGACCCAAAATCGAGGCGGTACCAGCGCGGAACCGTAGCCGTACTACCGCTTATGGCCATAGGCGGTACTACCGCTTTGGACAGCGGTACTACCGCTTGGGGCGATAAGCGGTACTGCCGCTCTGGCTGCGGTACTACCGCTAGGAAGCCAAAACTGCCATAACTTCTGCATATGAGCTCCGAATTGAGCAAACTCAAGCTTGTTGGATTGAGAAAGACGAGTAGCATCAAAACAGCGAGGGAAGGGATCGAAAAGGAGGGGGAAGGCAGACGGGGAGGTTGGTGGCCCCCGAGTCGCCCTCGAGAGGGCGACGCGAGGGAGCGGGGGGAGAGATGCGGCCCTGTTGAAAGATCGTGGATGTCGCCTAGAGGGGGGGGTGAATAGGCGTTTTAAAATAGTTACGGTTTAGGCTTGAACAAATGCGGAATAAACCTAGCGGTTAATTTGACAAGCACAAAACCTACAACGACTAGGCTCACCTATGTGCACCAACAACTTATGCTAAGCAAGATGAACAACTAAGAGATAGCAAGATGTATGACAAGAAGCAATATGGCTATCACAAAGTAAAGTGCATAAGTAAGCGTTCGGGTATGAGATAACCGAGGCACGCGGAGACGACGATGTATCCCGAAGTTCACACCCTTGCGGATGCTAATCTCCGTTTGGAGCGGTGTGGAGGCACAATGCTCCCCAAGAAGCCACTAGGGCCACCGTAATCTCCTCACGCCCTCGCACAATGCAAGATGCCGTGATTCCACTAAGGGACCCTTGAGGGCGGTCACCGAACCCGTACAAATGGCAACCCTTGGGGGCGGTCACCGAACCCGTACACTTTGGCAACCCTTGGGGGCGGTCACCGGTACCCGTCAAATTGCTCGGGGCGATCTCCACAACCTAATTGGAGACCCCGACGCTTGCCCGGAGCTTTACACCACAATGATTGAGCTCCGAACACCACCAACCGTCTAGGGCGCCCAAGCACCCAAGAGGAACAAGCTCAAGGGCACCAAGCACCCAAGAGTAATAAGCTTCTCAACTTGTAACTTCCACGTCTCACCGTGGAGAACTCAAACCGATGCACCAAATGCAATGGCAAGGGCACACGGAGTGCCCAAGTCCTTCTCTCTCAAATCCCACCGAAGCAACTAATGCTAGGGAGGAAAATGAGAGGAAGAACAAGAAGGAGAACACCAAGAACTCCAAGATCTAGATCCAAGGGGTTCCCCTCACATAGAGGAGAAAGTGATTGGTGGAAATGTGGATCTAGATCTCCTCTCTCTTTTCCCTCAAAAACTAGCAAGAATCCATGGAGGGATTGAGAGTTAGCAAGCTCGAAGAAGGTCAACAATGGGGGAAGAACACGAGCTCAAAAGATAAGGTTCATTGGGGAAGAAGACCCCCTTTTATAGAAGGGGAAAAATCCAACCGTTATGTGCTCAGCCCGCACACGAGCGGTACTACCGCTCCACGAGCGGTACTACCGCTCTGGCGGAAGAAGCAGGGAAAAGGAGCAACCAAACATGAACCTTGGGGCGGTAGTACCGCTTATAAGCGGTACTACCGCGCACCCCAGCGGTACTACTGCTGGAGGAGCAGAACACGGGACCAAAAATGCAGTAGCGGTACTACCGCCCGACCGGAGCGGTACTACCGCTTATAGGCGGTACTACGGCCCATCAGGGCGGTACTACCGCTTATAGGTGGAACTGCCGTGCCTTACTGCCGTGCAACTACTGCAAAACTCGACACGAAAAATGCAAGACCCAAAATCGAGGCGGTACCAGCGCGGAACCGTAGCCGTACTACCGCTTATGGCCATAGGCGGTACTACCCCTTTGGACAGTGGTACTACCGCTTGGGGCGATAAGCGGTACTGCCGCTCTGGTCGCGGTACTACCGCTAGGAAGCCAAAACTGCCATAACTTCTACATATGAGCTCCGAATTAAGCAAACTCGAGCTTGTTGGATTGAGAAAGACGAGTAGCATCAAAACAGCGAGGGAAGGGATCGAAAAGGAGGGGGAAGGCGGACGGGGAGGTTGGTCGCCCCCGAGTCGCCCTCGAGAGGGCGACGCGAGGGAGCGGGGGGAGAGATGCGGCCCTGTTGAAAGATCGTGGATGTCGCCTAGAGGGGGGGGTGAATAGGCGTGTTAAAATAGTTACGGTTTAGGCTTGAACAAATGCGGAATAAACCTAGCGGTTAATTTGACAAGCTCAAAACGTACAACGACTAGGCTCACCTATGTGCACCAACAACTTATGCTAAGCAAGATGAACAACTAAGAGATAGACAGATGTATGACAAGAAACAATATGGCTATCACAAAGTAAAGTGCATAAGTAAGGGTTCGGGTAAGAGATAACCGAGGCACGCGGAGACGACGATGTATCCCGAAGTTCACACCCTTGCGGATGCTAATCTCCGTTTGGAGCGGTGTGGAGGCACAATGCTCCCCAAGAAGCCACTAGGGCCACCGTAATCTCCTCACGCCCTCGCACAATGCAAGATGCCGTGATTCCACTAAGGGACCCTTGAGGGCGGTCACCGAACCCGTACAAATGGCAACCCTTGGGGGTGGTCACCGAACCCGTACACTTTGGCAACCCTTGGGGGCGGTCACCGGTACCCGTCAAATTGCTCGGGGCGATCTCCACAACCTAATTGGAGACCCCGACGCTTGCCCGGAGCTTTACACCACAATGATTGAGCTCCGAACACCACCAACCGTCTAGGGCGCCCAAGCACCCAAGAGGAACAAGCTCAAGGGCACCAAGCACCCAAGAGTAATAAGCTTCTCAACTTGTAACTTCCACGTATCACCGTGGAGAACTCAAACCGATGCACCAAATGCAATGGCAAGGGCACACGGAGTGCCCAAGTCCTTCTCTCTCAAATCCCACCGAAGCAACTAATGCTAGGGAGGAAAATGAGAGGAAGAACAAGAAGGAGAACACCAAGAACTCCAAGATCTAGATCCAAGGGGTTCCCCTCACATAGAGGAGAAAGTGATTGGTGGAAATGTGGATCTAGATCTCCTCTCTCTTTTCCCTCAAAAACTAGCAAGAATCCATGGAGGGATTGAGAGTTAGCAAGCTCGAAGAAGGTCAACAATGGGTGAAGAACACGAGCTCAAAAGATAAGGTTCATTGGGGAAGAAGACCCCCTTTTATAGAAGGGGAAAAATCCAACCGTTATGTGCTCAGCCCGCACACGAGCGGTACTACCGCTCCACGAGCGGTACTACCGCTCTGGCGGAAGAAGCAGGGAAAAGGAGCAACCAAACATGAACCTTGGGGCGGTAGTACCGCTTATAAGCGGTACTACCGCGCACCCCAGCGGTACTACTGCTGGAGGAGCAGAACACGGGACCAAAAATGCAGTAGCGGTACTACCGCCCGACCGGAGCGGTACTACCGCTTATAGGCGGTACTACTGCCCATCAGGGCGGTACTACCGCTTATAGGTGGAACTGCCGTGCCTTACTGCCGTGCAACTACTGCAAAACTCGACACGAAAAATGCAAGACCCAAAATCGAGGCGGTACCAGCGCGGAACCGTAGCCGTACTACCGCTTATGGCCATAGGCGGTACTACCGCTTTGGACAGTGGTACTACCGCTTGGGGCGATAAGCGGTACTGCCGCTCTGGTCGCGGTACTACCGCTAGGAAGCCAAAACTGCCATAACTTCTGCATATGAGCTCCGAATTGAGCAAACTCGAGCTTGTTGGATTGAGAAAGACGAGTAGCATCAAAACAGCGAGGGAAGGGATCGAAAAGGAGGGGGAAGGCGGACGGGGAGGTTGGTCGCCCCCGAGTCGCCCTCGAGAGGGCGACGCGAGGGAGCGGGGGGAGAGATGCGGCCCTGTTGAAAGATCGTGGATGGCCTAGAGGGGGGGGGGTGAATAGGCGTTTTAAAATAGTTACGGTTTAGGCTTGAACAAATGCGGAATAAACCTAGCGGTTAATTTGACAAGCACAAAACCTACAACGACTAGGCTCACCTATGTGCACCAACAACTTATGCTAAGCAAGATGAACAACTAAGAGATAGCAAGATGTATGACAAGAAACAATATGGCTATCACAAAGTAAAGTGCATAAGTAAGGGTTCGGGTAAGAGATAACCGAGGCACGCGGAGACGACGATGTATCCCGAAGTTCACACCCTTGCGGATTCTAATCTCCGTTTGGAGCGGTGTGGAGGCACAATGCTCCCCAAGAAGCCACTAGGGCCACCGTAATCTCCTCACGCCCTCGCACAATGCAAGATGCCGTGATTCCACTAAGGGACCCTTGAGGGCGGTCACCGAACCCGTACAAATGGCAACCCTTGGGGGCGGTCACGGAACCCGTACACTTTGGCAACCCTTGGGGGCGGTCACCGGTACCCGTCAAATTGCTCGGGGCGATCTCCACAACCTAATTGGAGACCCCGACGCTTGCCCGGAGCTTTACACCATAATGATTGAGCTCCGAACACCACCAACCGTCTAGGGCGCCCAAGCACCCAAGAGGAACAAGCTCAAGGGCACCAAGCACCCAAGAGTAATAAGCTTCTCAACTTGTAACTTCCACGTATCACCGTGGAGAACTCAAACCGATGCACCAAATGCAATGGCAAGGGCACACGGAGTGCCCAAGTCCTTCTCTCTCAAATCCCACCGAAGCAACTAATGCTAGGGAGGAAAATGAGAGGAAGAACAAGAAGGAGAACACCAAGAACTCCAAGATCTAGATCCAAGGGGTTCCCCTCACATAGAGGAGAAAGTGATTGGTGGAAAT
>NC_057814.1:107708872-107709910 GCF_018294505.1 Triticum aestivum | reverse complement strand
GATGCACCAAATGCAATGGCAAGGGCACACGGAGTGCCCAAGTCCTTCTCTCTCAAATCCCACCGAAGCAACAAATGCTAGGGAGGAAAATGAGAGGAAGAACAAGAAGGAGAACACCAAGAACTCCAAGATCTAGATCCAAGGGGTTCCCCTCACATAGAGGAGAAAGTGATTGGTGGAAATGTGGATCTAGATCTCCTCTCTCTTTTCCCTCAAAAACTAGCAAGAATCCATGGAGGGATTGAGAGTTAGCAAGCTCGAAGAAGGTCAACAATGGGGGAAGAACACGAGCTCAAAAGATAAGGTTCATTGGGGAAGAAGACCCCCTTTTATAGAAGGGGAAAAATCCAACCGTTATGTGCTCAGCCCGCACACGAGCGGTACTACGGCTCCACGAGCGGTACTACCGCTCTGGCGGAAGAAGCAGGGAAAAGGAGCAACCAAACATGAACCTTGGGGCGGTAGTACCGCTTATAAGCGGTACTACCGCGCACCCTAGCGGTACTACTGCTGGAGGAGCAGAACACGGGACCAAAAATGCAGTAGCGGTACTACCGCCCGACCGGAGCGGTACTACCGCTTATAGGCGGTACTACCGCCCATCAGGGCGGTACTACCGCTTATAGGTGGAACTGCCGTGCCTTACTGTCGTGCAACTACTGCAAAACTCGACACGAAAAATGCAAGACCCAAAATCGAGGCGGTACCAGCGCGGAACCGTAGCCGTACTACCGCTTATGGCCATAGGCGGTACTACCGCTTTGGACAGCGGTACTACCGCTTGGGGCGATAAGCGGTACTGCCGCTCTGGCCGCGGTACTACCGCTAGGAAGCCAAAACTGCCATAACTTCTGCATATGAGCTCCGAATTGAGCAAACTCAAGCTTGTTGGATTGAGAAAGACGAGTAGCATCAAAACAGCGAGGGAAGGGATCGAAAAGGAGGGGGAAGGCGGACGGGGAGGTTGGTGGCCACCGACTCGCCCTCGAGAGGGCGACGCGAGGGAGCGGGGGGAGAGATGCGGCCCTGTTGAAAGAT
>NC_057814.1:107696685-107705701 GCF_018294505.1 Triticum aestivum | reverse complement strand
GAGACGACGATGTATCCCGAAGTTCACACCCTTGCGGATGCTAATCTCCGTTTGGAGCGGTGTGGAGGCACAATGCTCCCCAAGAAGCCACTAGGGCCACCGTAATCTCCTCACGCCCTCGCACAATGCAAGATGCCGTGATTCCACTAAGGGACCCTTGAGGCGGTCACCGAACCCGTACAAATGGCAACCCTTGGGGGCGGTCACCGAACCCGTACACTTTGGCAACCCTTGGGGGCGGTCACCGGTACCCGTCAAATTGCTCGGGGCGATCTCCACAACCTAATTGGAGACCCCGACGCTTGCCCGGAGCTTTACACCACAATGATTGAGCTCCGAACACCACCAACCGTCTAGGGCGCCCAAGCACCCAAGAGGAACAAGCTCAAGGGCACCAAGCACCCAAGAGTAATAAGCTTCTCAACTTGTAACTTCCACGTATCACCGTGGAGAACTCAAACCGATGCACCAAATGCAATGGCAAGGGCACACGGAGTGCCCAAGTCCTTCTCTCTCAAATCCCACCGAAGCAACAAATGCTAGGGAGGAAAATGAGAGGAAGAACAAGAAGGAGAACACCAAGAACTCCAAGATCTAGATCCAAGGGGTTCCCCTCACATAGAGGAGAAAGTGATTGGTGGAAATGTGGATCTAGATCTCCTCTCTCTTTTCCCTCAAAAACTAGCAAGAATCCATGGAGGGATTGAGAGTTAGCAAGCTCGAAGAAGGTCAACAATGGGGGAAGAACACGAGCTCAAAAGATAAGGTTCATTGGGGAAGAAGACCCCCTTTTATAGAAGGGGAAAAATCCAACCGTTATGTGCTCAGCCCGCACACGAGCGGTACTACGGCTCCACGAGCGGTACTACCGCTCTGGCGGAAGAAGCAGGGAAAAGGAGCAACCAAACATGAACCTTGGGGCGGTAGTCCCGCTTATAAGCGGTACTACCGCGCACCCCAGCGGTACTACTGCTGGAGGAGCAGAACACGGGACCAAAAATGCAGTAGCGGTACTACCGCCCGACCGGAGTGGTACTACTGCTTATAGGCGGTACTACCGCCCATCAGGGCGGTACTACCGCTTATAGGTGGAACTGCCGTGCCTTACTGCCATGCAACTACTGCAAAACTCGACACCAAAAATGCAAGACCCAAAATCGAGGCGGTAATAGCGCGGAACCGTAGCCGTACTACCGCTTATGGCCATAGGCGGTACTACCGCTTTGGACAGCGGTACTACCGCTTGGGGCGATAAGCGGTACTGCCGCTCTGGCTGCGGTACTACCGCTAGGAAGCCAAAACTGCCATAACTTCTACATATGAGCTCCGAATTGAGCAAACTCAAGCTTGTTGGATTGAGAAAGACGAGTAGCATCAAAAAAGCGAGGGAAGGGATCGAAAAGGAGGGGGAAGGCGGACGGGGAGGTTGGTCGCCCCCGAGTCGCCCTCGAGAGGGCGACGCGAGGGAGCGGGGGGAGAGATGCGGCCCTGTTGAAAGATTGTGGATGTCGCCTAGAGGGGGGGTGAATAGGCGTTTTAAAATAGTTACGGTTTAGGCTTGAACAAATGCGGAATAAACCTAGCGGTTAATTTGACAAGCACAAAACCTACAAAGACTAGGCTCACCTATGTGCACCAACAACTTATGCTAAGCAAGATGAACAACTAAGAGATAGCAAGATGTATGACAAGAAACAATATGGCTATCACAAAGTAAAGTGCATAAGTAAGGGTTCGGGTAAGAGATAACCGAGGCACGCAGAGACGACGATGTATCCCGAAGTTCACACCCTTGCGGATGCTAATCTCCGTTTGGAGCGGTGTGGAGGCACAATGCTCCCCAAGAAGCCACTAGGGCCACCGTAATCTCCTCACGCCCTCGCACAATGCAAGATGCCGTGATTCCACTAAGGGACCCTTGAGGCGGTCACCGAACCCGTACAAATGGCAACCCTTGGGGGCGGTCACCGAACCCGTACACTTTGGTAACCCTTGGGGGCGGTCACCGGTACCCGTCAAATTGCTCGGGGCGATCTCCACAACCTAATTGGAGACCCCGACGCTTGCCCGGAGCTTTACACCACAATGATTGAGCTCCGAACACCACCAACCGTCTAGGGCGCCCAAGCACCCAAGAGGAACAAGCTCAAGGGCACCAAGCACCCAAGAGTAATAAGCTTCTCAACTTGTAACTTCCACGTATCACCGTGGAGAACTCAAACCGATGCACCAAATGCAATGGCAAGGGCACACGGAGTGCCCAAGTCCTTCTCTCTCAAATCCCACCGAAGCAACTAATGCTAGGGAGGAAAATGAGAGGAAGAACAAGAAGGAGACACCAAGAACTCCAAGATCTAGATCCAAGGGGTTCCCCTCACATAGAGGAGAAAGTGATTGGTGGAAATGTGGATCTAGATCTCCTCTCTCTTTTCCCTCAAAAACTAGCAAGAATCCATAGAGGGAATTAGAGTTAGCAAGCTCGAAGAAGGTCAACAATGGGGGAAGAACACGAGCTCAAAAGATAAGGTTCATTGGGGAAGAAGACCCCCTTTTATAGAAGGGGAAAAATCCAACCGTTATGTGCTCAGCCCGCACACGAGCGGTACTACCGCTCTGGCGGAAGAAGCAGGGAAAAGGAGCAACCAAACATGAACTTTGGGGCGGCAGTCCCGCTTATAAGCGGTACTACCGCGCACCCCAGCGGTACTACTGCTGGAGGAGCAGAACACGGGACCAAAAATGCAGTAGCGGTACTACCGCCCGACCGGAGCGGTACTACCGCTTATAGGCGGTACTACCGCCCATCAGGGCGGTACTACCGCTTATAGGTGGAACTGGCGTGCCTTACTGCCGTGCAACTACTGCAAAACTCGACACGAAAAATGCAAGACCCAAAATCGAGGCGGTACCAGCGCGGAACCGTAGCCGTACTACCGCTTATGGCCATAGGCGGTACTACCGCTTGGGGCG
The DNA here is from genome assembly GCF_018294505.1 of Triticum aestivum. Taxonomy (NCBI): domain Eukaryota; kingdom Viridiplantae; phylum Streptophyta; class Magnoliopsida; order Poales; family Poaceae; genus Triticum; species Triticum aestivum. Next base: position 107,702,731 of record NC_057814.1, on the reverse strand, counting down.
ATAAGCGGTACTGCCGCTCTGGCTGCGGTACTACCGCTAGGAAGCCAAAACTGCCATAACTTCTACATATGAGCTCCGAATTGAGCAAACTCAAGCTTGTTGGATTGAGAAAGACGAGTAGCATCAAAACAGCGAGGGAAGGGATCGAAAAGGAGGGGGAAGGCGGACGGGGAGGTTGGTCGCCCCCGAGTCGCCCTCGAGAGGGCGACGCGAGGGAGCGGGGGGAGAGATGCGGCCCTGTTGAAAGATTGTGGATGTCGCCTAGAGGGGGGGGGTGAATAGGCATTTTAAAATAGTTACGGTTTAGGCTTGAACAAATGCGGAATAAACCTAGCGGTTAATTTGACAAGCACAAAACCTACAACGACTAGGCTCACCTATGTGCACCAACAACTTATGCTAAGCAAGATGAACAACTAAGAGATAGCAAGATGTATGACAAGAAACAATATGGCTATCACAAAGTAAAGTGCATAAGTAAGGGTTCGGGTAAGAGATAACCGAGGCACGCGGAGACGACGATGTATCCCGAAGTTCACACCCTTGCGGATGCTAATCTCCGTTTGGAGCGGTGTGGAGGCACAATGCTCCCCAAGAAGCCACTAGGGCCACCGTAATCTCCTCACGCCCTCACACAATGCAAGATGCCGTGATTCCACTAAGGGACCCTTGAGGGCGGTCACCGAACCCGTACAAATGGCAACCCTTGGGGGCGGTCACCGAACCCGTACACTTTGGCAACCCTTGGGGGCGGTCACCGGTACCCGTCAAATTGCTCGGGGCGATCTCCGCAACCTAATTGGAGACCCTGACGCTTGCCCGGAGCTTTACACCACAATGATTGAGCTCCGAACACCACCAACCGTCTAGGGCGCCCAAGCACCCAAGTGGAACAAGCTCAAGGGCACCAAGCACCCAAGAGTAATAAGCTTCTCAACTTGTAACTTCCACGTATCACCGTGGAGAACTCAAACCGATGCACCAAATGCAATGGCAAGGGCACACGGAGTGCCCAAGTCCTTCTCTCTCAAATCCCACCGAAGCAACTAATGCTAGGGAGGAAAATGAGAGGAAGAACAAGAAGGAGAACAGCAAGAACTCCAAGATCTAGATCCAAGGGGTTCCCCTCACATAGAGGAGAAAGTGATTGGTGGAAATGTGGATCTAGATCTCCTCTCTCTTTTCCCTCAAAAACTAGCAAGAATCCATGGAGGGATTGAGAGTTAGCAAGCTCGAAGAAGGTCAACAATGGGGGAAGAACACGAGCTCAAAAGATAAGGTTCATTGGGGAAGAAGACCCCCTTTTATAGAAGGGGAAAAATCCAACCGTTATGTGCTCAGCCCGCACACGAGCGGTACTACCGCTCCACGAGCGGTACTACCGCTCTGGCGGAAGAAGCAGGGAAAAGGAGCAACCAAACATGAACCTTGGGGCGGTAGTACCGCTTATAAGCGGTACTACCGCGCACCCCAGCGGTACTACTGCTGGAGGAGCAGAACACGGGACCAAAAATGCAGTAGCGGTACTACCGCCCGACCGGAGCGGTACTACCGCTTATAGGCGGTACTACCGCCCATCAGGGCGGTACTACCGCTTATAGGTGGAACTGCCGTGCCTTACTGTCGTGCAACTACTGCAAAACTCGACACGAAAAATGCAAGACCAAAAATCGAGGCGGTACCAGCGCGGAACCGTAGCCGTACTACCGCTTATGGCCATAGGCGGTACTACCGCTTTGGACAGCGGTACTACCGCTTGGGGCGATAAGCGGTACTGCCGCTCTGGCCGCGGTACTACCGCTAGGAAGCCAAAACTGCCATAACTTCTGCATATGAGCTCCGAATTGAGCAAACTCAAGCTTGTTGGATTGAGAAAGACGAGTAGCATCAAAACAGCGAGGGAAGGGATCGAAAAGGAGGGGGAAGGCGGACGGGGAGGTTGGTGGCCCCCGAGTCGCCCTCGAGAGGGCGACGCGAGGGAGCGGGGGGAGAGATGCGGCCCTGTTGAAAGATCGTGGATGTCGCCTAGAGGGGGGGGTGAATAGGCGTTTTAAAATAGTTACGGTTTAGGCTTGAACAAATGCGGAATAAACCTAGCGGTTAATTTGACAAGCACAAAACCTACAACGACTAGGCTCACCTATGTGCACCAACAACTTATGCTAAGCAAGATGAACAACTAAGAGATAGCAAGATGTATGACAAGAAACAATATGGCTATCACAAAGTAAAGTGCATAAGTAAGGGTTCGGGTAAGAGATAACCGAGGCACGCGGAGACGACGATGTATCCCGAAGTTCACACCCTTGCGGATGCTAATCTCCGTTTGGAGCGGTGTGGAGGCACAATGCTCCCCAAGAAGCCACTAGGGCCACCGTAATCTCCTCACGCCCTCGCACAATGCAAGATGTCGTGATTCCACTAAGGGACCCTTGAGGGCGGTCACCGAACCCGTACAAATGGCAACACTTGGGGGCGGTCACCGAACCCTTACACTTTGGCAACCCTTGGGGGCGGTCACCGGTACCCGTCAAATTGCTCAGGGCGATCTCCACAACCTAATTGGAGACCCCGACGCTTGCTCGGAGCTTTACACCACAATGATTGAGCTCCGAACACCACCAACCGTCTAGGGCGCCCAAGCACCCAAGAGGAACAAGCTCAAGGGCACCAAGCACCCAAGAGTAATAAGCTTCTCAACTTGTAACTTCCACGTATCACCGTGGAGAACTCAAACCGATGCACCAAATGCAATGGCAAGGGCACACGAAGTGCCCAAGTCCTTCTCTCTCAAATCCCACCGAAGCAACTAATGCTAGGGAGGAGAATGAGAGGAAGAACAAGAAGGAGAACACCAAGAACTCCAAGATCTAGATCCAAGGGGTTCCCCTCACATAGAGGAGAAAGTGATTGGTGGAAATGTGGATCTAGATCTCCTCTCTCTTTTCCCTCATAAACTAGCAAGAATCCATGGAGGGATTGAGAGTTAGCAAGCTCGAAGAAGGTCAACAATGGGGGAAGAACACGAGCTCAAAAGATAAGGTTCATTGGGGAAGAAGACCCCCTTTTATAGAAGGGGAAAAATCCAACCGTTATGTGCTCAGCCCGCACACGAGCGGTACTACCGCTCCACGAGCGGTACTACCGCTCTGGTGGAAGAAGCAGGGAAAAGGAGCAACCAAACATGAACCTTGGGGCCGTAGTACCGCTTATAAGCGGTACTACCGCGCACCCCAGCGGTACTACTGCTGGAGGAGCAGAACACGGGACCAAAAATGCAGTAGCGGTACTACCGCCCGACCGGAGCGGTACTACCGCTTATAGGCGGTACTACCGGTTATAGGCGGTACTACTGCCCATCAGGGCGGTACTACCGCTTATAGGTGGAACTGCCGTGCCTTACTGCCGTGCAACTACTGCAAAACTCGACACGAAAAATGCAAGACCCAAAATCGAGGCGGTACCAGCGCGGAACCGTAGCCGTACTACCGCTTATGGCCATAGGCGGTACTACCGCTTTGGACAGCGGTACTACCGCTTGGGGCGATAAGCGGTACTGCCGCTCTGGTCGCGGTACTACCGCTAGGAAGCCAAAACTGCCATAACTTCTGCATATGAGCTCCGAATTGAGCAAACTCGAGCTTGTTGGATTGAGAAAGACGAGTAGCATCAAAACAGCGAGGGAAGGGATCGAAAAGGAGGGGGAAGGCGGACGGGGAGGTTGGTCGCCCCCGAGTCGCCCTCGAGAGGGCGACGCGAGGGAGCGGGGGGAGAGATGCGGCCCTGTTGAAAGATCGTGGATGTCGCCTAGAGGGGGGGGGGGTGAATAGGCGTTTTAAAATAGTTACGGTTTAGGCTTGAACAAATGCGGAATAAACCTAGCGGTTAATTTGACAAGCAGAAAACCTACAACGACTAGGCTCACCTATGTGCACCAACAACTTATGCTAAGCAAGATGAACAACTAAGAGATAGCAAGATGTATGACAAGAAACAATATGGCTATCACAAAGTAAAGTGCATAAGTAAGGGTTCGGGTAAGAGATAACCGAGGCACGCGGAGACGACGATGTATCCCGAAGTTCACACCCTTGCGGATGCTAATCTCCGTTTGGAGCGGTGTGGAGGCACAATGCTCCCCAAGAAGCCACTAGGGCCACCGTAATCTCCTCACGCCCTCGCACAATGCAAGATGCCGTGATTCCACTAAGGGACCCTTGAGGCGGTCACCGAACCCGTACAAATGGCAACCCTTGGGGGCGGTCACCGAACCCGTACACTTTGGCAACCCTTGGGGGCGGTCACCGGTACCCGTCAAATTGCTCGGGGCGATCTCCACAACCTAATTGGAGACCCCGACGCTTGCCCGGAGCTTTACACCACAATGATTGAGCTCCGAACACCACCAACCGTCTAGGGCGCCCAAGCACCCAAGAGGAACAAGCTCAAGGGCACCAAGCACCCAAGAGTAATAAGCTTCTCAACTTGTAACTTCCACGTATCACCGTGGAGAACTCAAACTGATGCACCAAATGCAATGGCAAGGGCACACGGAGTGCCCAAGTCCTTCTCTCTCAAATCCCACCGAAGCAACAAATGCTAGGGAGGAAAATGAGAGGAAGAACAAGAAGGAGAACACCAAGAACTCCAAGATCTAGATCCAAGGGGTTCCCCTCACATAGAGGAGAAAGTGATTGGTGGAAATGTGGATCTAGATCTCCTCTCTCTTTTCCCTCAAAAACTAGCAAGAATCCATGGAGGGATTGAGAGTTAGCAAGCTCGAAGAAGGTCAACAATGGGGGAAGAACACGAGCCCAAAAGATAAGGTTCATTGGGGAAGAAGACCCCCTTTTATAGAAGGGGAAAAATCCAACCGTTATGTGCTCAGCCCGCACACGAGCGGTACTACGGCTCCACGAGCGGTACTACCGCTCTGGCGGAAGAAGCAGGGAAAAGGAGCAACCAAACATGAACCTTGGGGCGGTAGTCCCGCTTATAAGCGGTACTACCGCGCACCCCAGCGGTACTACTGCTGGAGGAGCAGAACACGGGACCAAAAATGCAGTAGCGGTACTACCGCCCGACCGGAGTGGTACTACTGCTTATAGGCGGTACTACCGCCCATCAGGGCGGTACTACCGCTTATAGGTGGAACTGCCGTGCCTTACTGCCATGCAACTACTGCAAAACTCGACACGAAAAATGCAAGACCCAAAATCGAGGCGGTAATAGCGCGGAACCGTAGCCGTACTACCGCTTATGGCCATAGGCGGTACTACCGCTTTGGACAGCGGTACTACCGCTTGGGGCGATAAGCGGTACTGCCGCTCTGGCTGCGGTACTACCGCTAGGAAGCCAAAACTGCCATAACTTCTACATATGAGCTCCGAATTGAGCAAACTCAAGCTTGTTGGATTGAGAAAGACGAGTAGCATCAAAAAAGCGAGGGAAGGGATCGAAAAGGAGGGGGAAGGCGGACGGGGAGGTTGGTCGCCCCCGAGTCGCCCTCGAGAGGGCGACGCGAGGGAGCGGGGGGAGAGATGCGGCCCTGTTGAAAGATTGTGGATGTCGCCTAGAGGGGGGGTGAATAGGCGTTTTAAAATAGTTACGGTTTAGGCTTGAACAAATGCGGAATAAACCTAGCGGTTAATTTGACAAGCACAAAACCTACAAAGACTAGGCTCACCTATGTGCACCAACAACTTATGCTAAGCAAGATGAACAACTAAGAGATAGCAAGATGTATGACAAGAAACAATATGGCTATCACAAAGTAAAGTGCATAAGTAAGGGTTCGGGTAAGAGATAACCGAGGCACGCAGAGACGACGATGTATCCCGAAGTTCACACCCTTGCGGATGCTAATCTCCGTTTGGAGCGGTGTGGAGGCACAATGCTCCCCAAGAAGCCACTAGGGCCACCGTAATCTCCTCACGCCCTCGCACAATGCAAGATGCCGTGATTCCACTAAGGGACCCTTGAGGCGGTCACCGAACCCGTACAAATGGCAACCCTTGGGGGCGGTCACCGAACCCGTACACTTTGG
>NC_057814.1:107690544-107692481 GCF_018294505.1 Triticum aestivum | reverse complement strand
TATGACAAGAAACAATATGGCTATCACAAAGTAAAGTGCATAAGTAAGGGTTCGGGTAAGAGATAACCGAGGCACGCGGAGACGACGATGTATCCCGAAGTTCACACCCTTGCGGATGCTAATCTCCGTTTGGAGCGGTGTGGAGGCACAATGCTCCCCAAGAAGCCACTAGGGCCACCGTAATCTCCTCACGCCCTCGCACAATGCAAGATGCCGTGATTCCACTAAGGGACCCTTGAGGGCGGTCACCGAACCCGTACAAATGGCAACCCTTGGGGGCGGTCACCGAACCCGTACACTTTGGCAACCCTTGGGGGCGGTCACCGGTACCCGTCAAATTGCTCGGGGCGATCTCCACAACCTAATTGGAGACCCCGACGCTTGCCCGGAGCTTTACACCACAATGATTGAGCTCCGAACACCACCAACCGTCTAGGGCGCCCAAGCACCCAAGAGGAACAAGCTCAAGGGCACCAAAGACCCAAGAGTAATAAACTTCTCAACTTGTAACTTCCACGTATCACCGTGGAGAACTCAAACCGATGCACCAAATGCAATGGCAAGGGCACACGGAGTGCCCAAGTCCTTCTCTCTCAAATCCCACCGAAGCAACTAATGCTAGGGAGGAAAATGAGAGGAAGAACAAGAAGGAGAACACCAAGAACTCCAAGATCTAGATCCAAGGGGTTCCCCTCACATAGAGGAGAAAGTGATTGGTGGAAATGTGGATCTAGATCTCCTCTCTCTTTTCCCTCAAAAACTAGCAAGAATCCATGGAGGGATTGAGAGTTAGCAAGCTCGAAGAAGGTCAACAATGGGGGAAGAACACGAGCTCAAAAGATAAGGTTCATTGGGGAAGAAGACCCCCTTTTATAGAAGGGGAAAAATCCAACCGTTATGTGCTCAGCCCGCACACGAGCGGTACTACCGCTCTGGCGGAAGAAGCAGGGAAAAGGAGCAACCAAACATGAACCTTGGGGTGGTAGTACCGCTTATAAGCGGTACTACCGCGCACCCCAGCGGTACTACTGCTGGAGGAGCAGAACACGGGACATAAAATGCAGTAGCGGTACTACCGCCCGACCGGAGCGGTACTACCGCCCATCAGGGCGGTACTACCGCTTATAGGTGGAACTGCCGTGCCTTACTGCCGTGCAACTACTGCAAAACTCGACACGAAAAATGCAAGACCCAAAATCCAGGCGGTACCAGCGCGGAACCGTAGCCGTACTACCGCTTATGGCCATAGGCGGTACTACCGCTTTGGACAGCGGTACTACCGCTTGGGGCGATAAGCGGTACTGCCGCTCTGGCCGCGGTACTACCGCTAGGAAGCCAAAACTGCCATAACTTCTGCATATGAGCTCCGAATTGAGCAAACTCAAGCTTGTTGGATTGAGAAAGACGAGTAGCATCAAAACAGCGAGGGAAGGGATCGAAAAGGAGGGGGAAGGCGGACGGGGAGGTTGGTCGCCCCCGTGTCGCCCTCGAGAGGGCGACGAGAGGGAGCGGGGGGAGAGATGCGGCCCTGTTGAAAGATCGTGAATGTCGCCTAGAGGGGGGGGGGTGAATAGGCGTTTTAAAATAGTTACGGTTTAGGCTTGAACAAATGCAGAATAAACCTAGCGGTTAATTTGACAAGCACAAAACCTACAACGACTAGGCTCACCTATGTGCACCAACAACTTATGCTAAGCAAGATGAACAACTAAGAGATAGCAAGATGTATGACAAGAAACAATATGGCTATCACAAAGTAAAGTGCATAAGTAAGGGTTCGGGTAAGAGATAACCGAGGCACGCGGAGACGACGATGTATCCCGAAGTTCACACCCTTGCGGATGCTAATCTCCGTTTGGAGCGGTGTGGAGGCACAATGCTCCCCAAGAAGCCACTAGGGCCACCGTAATCTCCTCACGCCCTCGCACAATGCAAGA
>NC_057814.1:107686654-107690111 GCF_018294505.1 Triticum aestivum | reverse complement strand
TTTTAAAATAGTTACGGTTTAGGCTTGAACAAATGCGGAATAAACCTAGCGGTTAATTTGACAAGCACAAAACCTACAACGACTAGGCTCACCTATGTGCACCAACAACTTATGCTAAGCAAGATGAACAACTAAGAGATAGCAAGATGTATGACAAGAAACAATATGGCTATCACAAAGTAAAGTGCATAAGTAAGGGTTCGGGTAAGAGATAACCGAGGCACGCGGAGACGACGATGTATCCCGAAGTTCACACCCTTGTGGATGCTAATCTCCGTTTGGAGCGGTGTGGAGGCACAATGCTCCCCAAGAAGCCACTAGGGCCACCGTAATCTCCTCACGCCCTCACACAATGCAAGATGCCGTGATTCCACTAAGGGACCCTTGAGGGCGGTCACCGAACCCGTACAAATGGCAACCCTTGGGGGCGGTCACCGAACCCGTACACTTTGGCAACCCTTGGGGGCGGTCACCGGTACCCGTCAAATTGCTCGGGGCGATCTCCACAACCTAATTGGAGACCCCGACGCTTGCCCGGAGCTTTACACCACAATGATTGAGCTCCGAACACCACCAACCGTCTAGGGCGCCCAAGCACCCAAGTGGAACAAGCTCAAGGGCACCAAGCACCCAAGAGTAATAAGCTTCTCAACTTGTAACTTCCACGTATCACCGTGGAGAACTCAAACCGATGCACCAAATGCAATGGCAAGGGCACACGGAGTGCCCAAGTCCTTCTCTCTCAAATCCCACCGAAGAAACTAATGCTAGGGAGGAAAATGAGAGGAAGAACAAGAAGGAGAACACCAAGAACTCCAAGATCTAGATCCAAGGGGTTCCCCTCACATAGAGGAGAAAGTGATTGGTGGAAATGTGGATCTAGATCTCCTCTCTCTTTTCCCTCAAAAACTAGCCAGAATCCATGGAGGGATTGAGAGTTAGCAAGCTCGAAGAAGGTCAACAATGGGGGAAGAACACGAGCTCAAAAGATAAGGTTCATTGGGGAAGAAGACCCCCTTTTATAGAAGGGGAAAAATCCAACCGTTATGTGCTCAGCCCGCACACGAGCGGTACTACCGCTCTGGCGGAAGAAGCAGGGAAAAGGAGCAACCAAACATGAACCTTGGGGTGGTAGTACCGCTTATAAGCGGTCCTACCGCGCACCCCAGCGGTACTACTGCTGGAGGAGCAGAACACGGGACCAAAAATGCAGTAGCGGTACTACCGCCCGACCGGAGCGGTACTACCGCCCATCAGGGCGGTACTACCGCTTATAGGTGGAACTGCCGTGCCTTACTGCCGTGCAACTATTGCAAAACTCGACACGAAAAATGCAAGACCCAAAATCAAGGCGGTACCAGCGCGGAACCGTAGCCGTACTACCGCTTATGGCCATAGGCGGTACTACCGCTTTGGACAGCGGTACTACCGCTTGGGGCGATAAGCGGTACTGCCGCTCTGGCCGCGGTACTACCGCTAGGAAGCCAAAACTGCCATAACTTCTGCATATGAGCTCCGAATTGAGCAAACTCAAGCTTGTTGGATTGAGAAAGACGAGTAGCATCAAAACAGCGAGGGAAGGGATCGAAAAGGAGGGGGAAGGCGGACGGGGAGGTTGGTCGCCCCCGTGTCGCCCTCGAGAGGGCGACGCGAGGGAGCGGGGGGAGAGATGCGGCCCTGTTGAAAGATCGTGGATGTCGCCTAGAGGGGGGGGGGTGAATAGGCGTTTTAAAATAGTTACGGTTTAGGCTTGAACAAATGCAGAATAAACCTAGCGGTTAATTTGACAAGCACAAAACCTACAACGACTAGGCTCACCTATGTGCACCAACAACTTATGCTAAGCAAGATGAACAACTAAGAGATAGCAAGATGTATGACAAGAAACAATATGGCTATCACAAAGTAAAGTGCATAAGTAAGGGTTCGGGTAAGAGATAACCGAGGCACGCGGAGACGACGATGTATCCCGAAGTTCACACCCTTGCGGATGCTAATCTCCGTTTGGAGCGGTGTGGAGGCACAATGCTCCCCAAGAAGCCACTAGGGCCACCGTAATCTCCTCACGCCCTCGCACAATGCAAGACGCCGTGATTCCACTAAGGGACCCTTGAGGGCGGTCACCGAACCCGTACAAATGGCAACCCTTGGGGGCGGTCACCGAATCCGTACACTTTGGCAACCCTTGGGGGCGGTCACCGGTACCCGTCAAATTGCTCGGGGCGATCTCCACAACCTAATTGGAGACCCCGACGCTTGCCCGGAGATTTACACCACAATGATTGAGCTCCGAACACCACCAACCGTCTAGGGCGCCCAAGCACCCAAGAGGAACAAGCTCAAGGGCACCAAGCACCCAAGAGTAATAAGCTTCTCAACTTGTAACTTCCACGTATCACCGTGGAGAACTCAAACCGATGCACCAAATGCAATGGCAAGGGCACACGGAGTGCCCAAGTCCTTCTCTCTCAAATCCCACCGAAGCAACTAATGCTTGGGAGGAAAATGAGAGGAAGAACAAGAAGGAGAACACCAAGAACTCCAAGATCTAGATCCAAGGGGTTCCCCTCACATAGAGGAGAAAGTGCTTGGTGGAAATGTGGATCTAGATCTCCTCTCTCTTTTCCCTCAAAAACTAGCAAGAATCCATGGAGGGATTGAGAGTTAGCAAGCTCGAAGAAGGTCAACAATGGGGGAAGAACACGAGCTCAAAAGATAAGGTTCATTGGGGAAGAAGACCCCCTTTTATAGAAGGGGAAAAATTCAACCGTTATGTGCTCAGCCCGCACACGAGCGGTACTACCGCTCCACGAGCGGTACTACCGCTCTGGCGGAAGAAGCAGGGAAAAGGAGCAACCAAACATGAACCTTGGGGCGGTAGTACCGCTTATAAGCGGTACTACCGCGCACCCCAGCGGTACTACTGCTGGAGGAGCAGAACACGGGACCAAAAATGCAGTAGCGGTACTACCGCCCGACCGGAGCGGTACTACCGCCCGACCGGAGCGGTACTACCGCTTATAGGCGGTACTACCGCCCATCAGGGCGGTACTACCGCTTATAGGTGGAACTGCCGTGCCTTACTGCCGTGCAACTACTGCAAAACTCGACACGAAAAATGCAAGACCCAAAATCGAGGCGGTACCAGCGCGGAACCGTAGCCGTACTACCGCTTATGGCCATAGGCGGTACTACCGCTTTGGACAGCGGTACTACCGCTTGGGGCGATAAGCGGTACTGCCGCTCTGGCCGCGGTACTACCGCTAGGAAGCCAAAATTGCCATAACTTCTGCATATGAGCTCTGAATTGAGCAAACTCAAGCTTGTTGGATTGAGAAAGATGAGTAGCATCAAAACAGCGAGGGAAGGGATCGAAAAGGAGGGGGAAGGCGGACGGGGAGGTTGGTCGCCCCCGAGTCGCCCTCGAGAGGGCGACGCAAGGGAGCGGGGGGAGAGA
>NC_057814.1:107649468-107686561 GCF_018294505.1 Triticum aestivum | reverse complement strand
TGAAAGATCGTGGATGTCGCCTAGAGGGGGGGGGGGTGAATAGGCGTTTTAAAATAGTTACGGTTTAGGCTTGAACAAATGCGGAATAAACCTAGCGGTTAATTTGACAAGCACAAAACCTACAACGACTAGGCTCACCTATGTGCACCAACAACTTATGCTAAGCAAGATGAACAACTAAGAGATAGCAAGATGTATGCCAAGAAACAATATGGCTATCACAAAGTAAAGTGCATAAGTAAGGGTTCGGGTAAGAGATAACCGAGGCACGTGGAGACGACGATGTATCCCATAAGTAAGGGTTATAGTAAGAAGAGGCAGGGGAGGTATGCCAAGAAATAGAGGAGTGAAACCTCCAACCGAGAAGAACCGGCATAACCTCCAACATCGAAAAGATCATAGAAGATGCGAGTGAACTCCGTTTTCGATGAACTCGAGCTTGTCATCAAGATGACCATAAGCTCCAAAACTCACAAAGAGAAGAACCAAACAAGAACCAACAAAGATGATGCAAGGATGCAATGGTTTGAGCTCTCTATGAATGATACGATCAAGCTACTCATCGAGAGCCCCCCTTGATAGTACGGCAATCGATCCTATAACCCAGTCTCCCAACTACCATCATGAGACAGGTAAAATAGAAAACCTATCAAGAGCAAACCTTTGCCTTGCACATGGTCCACTTGAGCTACATGATGACGATCTTGACTCCCTCAAGTTGGACCACCTTTCTTGGTTGTGTTGGCTCGATGAAGACTAGTTGATTGCTCCCCCATACTCCACTATGGGTGAGCCACTCTTCCGCACATCTTCACAAGTCCATTGTCACCACAATGGACGGCAAGCTTCAAGCATTTGATCTCTTCATGATGCTTCACTTGAACTTGCGCACCGCAACATCTTCACAAGTCCATTGTCGCCACAATGGACGGCAAGCTTCAAGCATTTGATCTCTTCATGATGCTTCACTTGAACTTGCACACCGCAACCTAACCCCACAAAGAACTCTCACGAAGATCATGGGTTAGTACACAAAGCGTAATCGACAATGCTTACCACACCATGGGATCGCTTGATCCCTCTCGGTACATCTTGTGCGCTTTGTGTGTTGATCAACTTGATTCACTCTTGACTTAGTCTTGATCAACCTTGACTCTTTCCAACTCTCTTCATTTGGATGATGTCTTGAAGGTAAACATGAATGATCACACAATCTTCTTCTTCAAGACATGCTTGGCAATAAGTTCTACTCTCACATGATCAATCTTTGGATAATTCCTTAATAACACCTTGGTCACCACATAAACTCCTTGAAACCAACACATGGACTTCAAGAAATGCCTATGGACAAATCCTTCAAATATAACTCAAGGCAACCATTAGTCCATAGAGATTGTCATCAATTACCAAAACCAAACATGGGGGCACCGCATGTTCTTGCACCTGTTGTCCGCATTTGCTAGGCCTCATCTTGTAGGACCTGCGTGAGGAAACAATACTTGAAAGAAACATGCCAATTTGACTATGGATGTGTCCTCTTATTTATTTATTTATTTAGTGCCTCAATTGTTCGTACATCCTTGAAGATGTATGTACTGTTCTTGACTATTGTATGTTCCCTTCCTCAATTAAACTGAATATCAATGCAAAAAAAAGTTAAAATGAATATGCAGGCATGATTTTTGAAATTCTGTCCTGATCGAACTCTATGCCTGTACAACATTACACAGGTTTTTTGGTATGAGTTTTGTACTGTATTTCTTGTTGCTCATGGTATGCTTGTGATACAGGTACTCACTGGCAAAGTGGGCCACCGGAGAGGCCAGTGCTCTGCAATGCATGTGGGTCGAGATGGAGGACAAAGGGTTCATTGGTGAATTACACACCAGCGCATCGTCGAGAAGATACTGTTGGGGAGAGGAAACAACCGAAGAAAAGGTCCATCCGCAGAATAGTGAAGAAAGAACCATGTTCTAACCAGAACTTCTGGAAAACGAGGGATGCTGACACAAGCAATTGAGTTTATGCAAGTGAAATGGCCGGTCAGTTTCCTCTAATTTCTCAGTGTGCTGTTGTTAAGTAATTTTTTTATATAAGCATGGAACCGCAGTATCGGATTGTATCTTCTGTTAAGTATACCCATTCCTTCATTACAGTGTTGAGGGCCACTTGAAATATACCCATTCCTTCATTACACAAGCAACTTCATTTGATATTATTACTGCAGAATACTTGGTTAGAGAAGATACTGCATCCATCATATCTTAAATAAGAAATTCTAAAACCATATAATCAGGGTATGCTTTATCTGTTAGTACGTAAAATATTATATAACATTGCTCAAAAGATGACAGTACACTTCCCAAAAGATAAAAAATATTTATGTACATTGCCATATTTTAGATTGTACCGATGTGAATATAAGCATTTTGGTGATGAATTGAACATTACTATGAACTTATGCAAACGCACTATACATGGAAGTATTATGTATGCTACAATCATATTTGGCGTGGCATTTCCATGCTCTACAATTTTAAAGTACTTGGATGGCTAGAATATATATGAAACTCCACGTTGAGCTTTATAGTTTCTTTGGCGCAATATGTTGATACGAGAAATTTAAGGATGTTAGTGCTATTAACAGAGAATGACATATCCACCATTTTCCCTTAAATTGTGTTAACAAAACTTTTGTGTGTACTAGATGCAGATATGATTTGTCTTCATGGATGATTGTAACTAAGCTCTTGTTTGTACTTCGTACTAAATCTATATATAAAAAGGTTCTGCTGGATAATGCTCTTGCAATCACCATAACTTGATAGGTACCCTTTGTAGAAATTATTCACATAATCTTTAAGTGGATGTTTGAAGTATATCTGGAAGTAATTGTTATAGGTGTTGACTACATGATATATTATCACTTTTGGAATGGTGTGGAGGAGGTCACCATCAACACCATAATGCTCTCCCCCCAAAAATACTCAGCTTAGTTTCTACAAGTTGTTTGATGAAAGTTCAACAAGGCTGTAGGGAAATATGATGACAACTAGGCTGATTTAAGTTACCGAGAATCTGACATATCATGTAAGTCATCTTTGATGTTCCACGAAGATGGCCTTTGGTGGAATGTCACTTGTTTTCACTTGGAAATATTCATGGTGTTTCTTAATCTATGGTAAGCAAGTGCCCTGTTGTTCATCCTGCAGCCAATCTTGCTGAAACTATTGTTGTGAGATTTACTTTATTTTGTTGACCGTGTTCATTTGGAATTTCTGAAGCTGAGTAATCATGTTTCTGGGATTCTTGTATGTTTGGCTCAAGCTGGTCATGAACTGAATGTTGATGTGGGCAAAGTGGAAATGCATAAGGCTTAAAATGTCATCTACAAAATTCCTTTCGCTTAAAGATCACTATCAGTCTACTTGAGTGGACTCATCCAATGTCAGGTTCGCCTTCTTCTGTACCTCAAATGAGCAAGTTAACAATGATCGTCATAGCTTATCTTGGTTCAGAGAGCTGTTTTAGGCCAAAGTTTTCTTTATAGCAGGCCACATCATTAGCCATACATTTTAGGCCAATCAAATGGTTTAGACATGGGATTCTGGAAAGTGCAGCACCGTAGTTAGTACAGGGAGGTTGGGAATATGTGCTCGTGGGTATTAACTAATTGCAATTCTGGTTATCGACATTACATTTAACTAATTGTAAATCTGGTTATCAAGACTACATTTAATTCTGCCACAAGTTAGTTAGCAGAATTAACATCTGACTAGGAGATTGCATATGGAGCTGGGGTGAGGTTGCATTTCACTCTTTGTTGGAAACTAATAATGTCGGTGGAAACGACACCTATGGGATCACGGGGATCCCTTCTGCGGTTGGCGGGCGCAGGGTTGTGCAAAGAGCGGGTCTAGTAGCCAGCACAAGGAGATTTTACCCAGGTTCGGGCCGCGTAGATGCGTAATACCCTAGTCCTGCTTTTGTGTATATTTGGGTGTTCTTGAGCTCTTGAACTAGCTACAGTGCGCGCGTAGTCCAAAAGATCCGAATCCTTCCTCAATACGCCGCGGGCCTCCTTTTATAGTCAAAGGGGCTACCACATTGGCACACAGGAGGTGGAAAGGTACATAATGTACAAGCTTATCGCATGTCATTACAGGACAAAACGCATTAAATGCGCTACTTAGGTGTCCTCTTGCTTTATCGGGGACGGTAACGAGGCCCGTCCCGTCCGTCGCCGCTCCGTCTTGCTCCGACACGCGTCCAGGCCAACAAGGCATGCAGCGCCATGTAGGCTGGTAGACTGCTCAGCTGGCGTGGTGGTAGGGTCTTCACGAAGATATGCATGCCACCACGCAGGTGCTTGACTAGTTGGATTAGGAGCCACGTACTGCCACATGGGTACTTGTTTTAGTTGGTGGGTCGGCCGCTGAGCTGGGGCGGCGATGGGGCGGCAAGGCCTTGCCGCGGTCTTGCGTATATTCCCGGCAAGGGTCTTGCCGGGGCCTTGTGAGCGCCCTCGGCAAGAGTCTTGCCGGGGCCTTGCGAGTGTCTTTGGCAAAGAGCCTTGCCGGGGCCTCATGGGCATCCTTGGCAAGGAGCCTTGCGGTTGTCTTGTCTTCTGATTCTCATCTAGGCTTTGTAGGCTCTTTGTCTTCACAAAGATCTGCATGCCACCACACAGGCACTTCCCGAGCCATGGTTCCAACGTTGTCGATGGTGTCGGAATTCCCAGGCTCAAGGGTGGCTGCGATGCTGGCGTTGGGTGAGCTGCCCCCGGCAAGGCTCTTGCCGGGGTTGCGTAGGCCGCCCCGGCAAGGGTCTTGCCGGGGGAAAGCCCACCTTGTTGCTTGACCTTCTTGCGCCTCTGTCTTGGCGCTGCTCTGGTAGTCTTGTGTTTTGGCATCCTCCCTCTGCCCCGCTAAGTGTGGCCGCAGGTGCGGCTCTGACTGCCCGTGCACAAGTAAAGGGGTACAAAAGAGAGCCCCTACTTTTGTGCACCGACAGGAGCCCCCGGGCTTGGGCCACACATAAGTGTGACGTGTTGTTGGGCTGGGCCCAGAACGGTGCGCGGGCATGCGGGGCCGAGTTTTTACCGCAGTAACTTTTCCGCTGGTTGCGCATCCCCACGACCCGCATTGAATGCGCGATGTGGGGGTCATGCGTGGGGTGGTCGCTGCGCTCATGCGTCATATCATGGTAAATGGTAAAGAGGCGGCCCGCGCCTTCCCCATAAAAAGGAAAAACCGCAGGCGCGCTGCTCATTTACCCTCTGCGCCTCTTCCAATTTCGGAACCGCCGCCCCCCTTTTCTTCCTCCGACGACAAATTTGAAACTCTCGCCTCTGCTTGCTGTAGCTACGCCCTCATTGCTCTTACTCCTCCTCCCTCTCCCTAGCCGCCATGGCACCCAAAACCAGTAGGGGCAAGGGAGCGGCTAAGGACGCCGGGGAGAAGGAGGCGCCGGAGAGTGAGTTGGCGGTGTGACGGACGCAGCTCGCCTACTTCCCTTCGACGGTCGATGCGGTCCATCTCAGGAACTACTTCTTGCCCCTGTGGGGGAGGAAGAGGACGGGGCACCCTGCCACGGGCGTCGTCCCCGCCGATTTTGCCAAGGCCGGCCCAAATCGGTACCCCTTTTTCGTCGATTTCTTCTCTTGCGGGCTCTGCCCCCTTTCTCTGACTTCTTCAACGACGTTATGCACACCTACGGCTTGCACCTTTTGGATTTCACGCCGAATGCTGTGGCGTGCATGGCCATCTTTGCCCATCTCTATGAGGGCTTCGCCGGAGTGCACCCCAACACGGCGCTCTTCTGCCACTACTTCTATCCTCGCATCCAGCTAGGAGGCGCCATCTCCGGTTGCATCACCTGGATCCTGAGGAGCCAGGAGAAGGGCACATATCCGGAGGGCGCTCAGAAGGAGAGGTGGGAAGAGTGGCGGAGCCGGTGGTGCTGGATCGAGGAGGAGGACCCGCAGGAGTTCTGCCGGGTTCGTCAGAGCCCGCCGACCCGCCACAGGGACTGGTGCGACCTCGACGCCAACGACGAGAAGCTTACGGTCGCCACCACCAGGATCCATCGCCTCACTATGGCCGGGCTCACCCTCGAGATGATCGGGGCTGACTTCATCCGGTGCCGGATCGCCCCGCTGCACAACAAGGGGAGGCCGGCCTGAGATTTCAGGAATGCGGCCAACATCATGAGGCTCCGCCCTGGCCTGAAGCACAACTTTAACGGTGATGGGGCACACCCACTTCTGCCAAAGGCTCTTTCAGCTCGACGTGGACGGTGACAGCAGGGCTGAGAGGACTGGCAGGGCCGCGAAGGCCGGCAAGGCCGTTAAGTGGCCCCTGTTTGGGTTGCCGGCGGGAGTGGTCCCGCTGAGCAACAATTCCCGCTAGACCGACATCATCGCCATGATGCCGGAATTTAATGCCCACGGCCTCGACCCAAGCTGGGCCGAGCCGGATGCGGCGCGGGTGCAGGAGTTCTTCGACAGCTTGTCGGAGAGGTACGTCTGTGATGAGCCACTGCTTATCCAGGATACCACCAAGGAGGAGCTGGATTACATCGCCACCAGGGCGGCGGAGGCGGCGCTTGCCAGGGAGGCCGGCACCGCCGGTGCCGTGGAGGACGAGGCTGACGCGACCATGGAGGAGAAGGAGCTCGCCCAGTGGGCGAAGTCTGCTGCGGTAGCCAGCGGCGCCGGCGCCGGGGCCCCCTTATTGAAGACGTGGGCGACAAATCGTCCGATGAGGAGGCCGAGGCGGACGACCCCCCAAACGTGGGGAAGAAACGCGTCCTGCGGCGGGCCAGCTCCGGCGAGCCGGTCCGACCCAGCAAGGCCACGCAACGGCAACTGGCTCAGGCGCAGCCCGTGCATGAGACGAAGGCCGCGACAGCGGAGAAGACGGTGAAGGCCGCGGTGGCGAGGAGAACGACAACTGCCTCCTCGTCCAAGCGGCGCAGGATTCCATCCCCATCCCCTCCTCCTACGGAAGCCGACCCGGAGGCCGATTTCGACCTTAGGTCCTTCAGCCCGAAGAGGGGGAGGAGGACAACGGAGGAGGAGGTGGAAGACGAGTAAGTTTCCCGCTCTCCATCATTCCCAATCCTTAACCTGTGTCGCTCTCTTTAACTTGCTTTTATTTTTGCAGGGACATGGAGACGCTGGCCCAGAGGGTGGCGAAGAGGGCCAAGGTCTCAACGAACGATGAGCCCCCGGCGGGCACCTCGCGCGCGCCGGTGTTGGTGGAGAGCAGCCCGGACAGCAGCCCCCGCTTCAGCCCCCAGCGTGAGTTCACCACTTACTCCTTCACGGATGGGCATCGGGATGTGAATTCCTGATGCTGACCTTGCTTGTTTTCGCAGGAGGAGAACGGCGGCAGGAGGAGCCGCCAAGGGCCACTCCCAACACGTCGCCTCCCTTGACTACGCCGCCCAGAGGGGCGTCCCCGGCAAGGGCATCCACCACCGGGCCCACGCATATGTAGGAGGAAGAGGCAAGCTTGGGTGCTGGTGGCTCGACCCAGACAACAAATGTTGGCGGGGAGGGTGCCACTTCTTCCCAGCCTGGTGCGGGTAAGTCACTTGCTTCCCGTCCCTGTCCTTTCTTCTTCTTTTCGAACTTCGATCTTGGCCCCGTCTCATCTCCCTCCTTGGTACCTAGACCCTTCCTCGGCGGGCCAAGAGGATATCCACACCGTCATCGAGGAGGTCGCCAGGGACGCCGAGGTCGAGGCCGACAAGATTGCCGCCGAGGAGGCCGCCAAGGCCGCCGCTGAGGATGCCGCCAAGGGGCCTGCCGGGGAGGCCGGCAAGGCCGCTGCCGAGGAGGCCGACAAGGGGCCTGCCGGAGAGGGGGTGGTTGACGACCAACCTTCCTCCTCCACTGCCCCTGGCTCGGGCAAATATCTCAAGGTGGGCGATGACCTGTTCGTTCACCTGCTAGGAACGGCGGGCACCAGGGCGCCAACCGAGGGGGAGGTGTTTGACAATGAGGCGCTCGCCTCCGCTGGGCTTTAGGTTGTCGACGAACGGAGCGTCGGCGATGGCGGTTCCCAAGTGGAGCAGCTTCTTCGGGCCATGAGTGCCAACTTCCAGAAGCTCCAGGCACTCCACCGTGCCTGCCTGGACAAAGCAAAATCCAGGATGGCGGAGGCAGATCTTGAGGAGGGCGTCGTTGAGACGCAGGCCTGGTTCCGGGAGGCCCACGAAGAACTGAGGGTTGCCCAGGGTCTGCTGGCTGAGCGAAAACAGGAGCTCATTCTGAAGCAGGCTGATGTTGAGAAAGCCCAGGAGGCGGCAAGGGAACAGGCTGCCAAGGACGAGGCCGCTCGGCACCAGCACCAGGCCGAGCTGCACTCCCAGGAGGAGGACCTTGCCGCTCGTGAGGAGGCGCTCGTCGCCACACTCCGCGGCAAGGATGAGGAGGTCGGGAAGCTCGTCGCGCAGTGGACCCAGGAGCTGGAGCAGAGGCACAAGGAGGCACTCAATGCTCAAGCCCTGGTCCATGCCGGCAAGGTGAAGGAGCTGGAGGTGGAGCGGGATGGGCTGAAGAAACAGGTCCTAGAGCTGACAGAGGAGAAGGACGCGGCCAACGACGCTTTGGCGGAGGCGCAGGCCACAGTCCTTGGCAAGGCCGAGCTGCTCTCCAAGGCATACGACTCCATCAATGACCTGAAGCTGAAGCTGGAGGGCCTTGAGGGGACGCTTTCGGAGGTCAGGGCCCGGGAAGAAACCCTGACCAAGGACCTGGAGGAGGAGAGGCAGCTGCGGAGGAATTATGCCGCCGAACACAAGGAGTCCGTGGAGGGCATAAACCGTTGGGTCGGCCGCCTTGCCGACGTCGCCGGCAGGATCACTACGAAGCTGGCTGCTACCTCTTGAGCACTACGTTGGTTTTCTCTCAAAGAGGAAAGGGTGATGCAGTAAAGTAGCGTAAGTATTTCCCTCAGTTTTTGAGAACCAAGGTATCAATCCAGTAGGAGGCCACGCTCAAGTCCCTCGCACCTACACAAACAAATAAAAACCTCGCAACCAACGCAATAAAGGGGTTGTCAATCCCTTCACGATCACTTACGAAAGTGAGATCTGATAGATATGATAAGATAATATTTTTGGTATTTTTATAATAAATATGCAAAGTAAAATAAAAGGCAATAAAAATAGCTAAGTGTTGGAAGATTAATATGATGGAAAATAGATCCGGGGGCCATAGGTTTCACTAGTGGCTTCTCCCAAGAGCATAAGTATTACGGTGGGTGAACAAATTACTGTTGAGCAATTGATAGAATTGAGCATAGTTATGAGAATATCTAGGTATGATCATGTATATAGGCATCATGTCCGTGACAAGTAGACCGACTCCTTCCTGCATCTACTACTATTACTCCACACATCGACCGCTATCCAGCATGCGTCTAGAGTATTAAGTTCATGAAAACAGAGTAACGCCTTAAGCAAGATGACATGATGTAGAGGGATAAACTCATGCAATATGATATAAACCCCATCTTGCTATCCTCGATGGCAACAATACAATACGTGCCTTGCTGCCCCTACTGTCACTGGGAAAGGACACCGCAAGATTGAACCCAAAGCTAAGCACTTCTCCCATTGCAAGAAAGATCAATCTAGTAGGCCAAACCAAACTGATAATTCGAAGAGACTTGCAAAGATAGCCAATCATACATAAAAGAATTCAGAGAAGATTCAAATATTGTTCCTAGATAAACTTGATCATAAACCTACAATTCATCGGTCCCAACAAACACACCGCAAAAGAAGATTACATCGAATAGATCTCCACAAGAATCATGGAGAACTTTGTATTGAGATCCAAAAAGAGAGAAGAAGCCATCTAGCTAATAACTATGGACCCGAAGGTCTGAGGTAAACTACTCACACATCATCAGAGAGGCTATGGTGTTGATGTAGAAGCCCTCCGTGATCAATGCCCCCTCCGGCAGGACGCCGGAAAAGGCCCCAAGATGGGATCTCACGTGTACAGAAGGTTGCGGCGCTGGAATTAGGATTTCTTGGATGCTTCTGTTGGTTTGGGGTACGTAGGTATATATAGGAGGAAGAAGTACGTCGGTGGAGCAACATGGGCCCCATGAGGGTGGAGGGCGCGCCCCCTACCTCGTACTCTCCTGGTTGCTTTCTTGCCGTAGGGTCCAAGTTCTCTGGATCACGTTTGTTCCAAAAATCACGTTCCCGATGGTTTCATTCCGTTTGGACTCCGTTTGATATTATTTTTTTGCGAAACTCTGAAATAGGCAAAAACAACAATTTGGGCTGGGCCTCCGGTTAATAGGTTAGTTCCAAAAATAATATAAAAGTGTATAACAAAGCCCATTAATCATCCAAAATAGAATATAATATAGCATGAAGCAATAAAAAGTTATAGATACGGACGTATCAAGCATCCCCAAGTTTAATTCCTGCTCGTCCTCGAGTAGGTAAATGATAAAAACAGAATTTGATGCGGAATGCTACTTGGCATAATTTTTTAATGTAACCCTCTTAATTGTGGTATGAATATTCAGATCCGAATGATTTAAGATAAAAGTTTAATGTTGACATAAAAGCAATTATACTTCAAGCATACTAACTAAGCAATTATGTCTTCTCAAAATAACATGGCCAAAGAAAGTTCATCCCTACAAAATCATATAGTTTAGTCATGCTCCATGTTCGTTACACAAGAATGCTCTCATCATGCACAACACCGATGACAAGCCAAGCAATTGTTTCATACTTTAGTAATCTCAAACTTTTTCAACCTTCACACAATACATGAGCGTGAGCCATGGATATAGCACTATGGGTGGAATAGAATATAATGATGGGGGTTATGTGGAGAAGACAAAAAAGGAGAAAGTCTCAGATCAACGCGGCTAATCAACGGGCTATGGAGATGCCCATCGATTGATGTTAATGCAAGGAGTAGGGATTGCCATGCAATGGATGCACTAGAGCTATAAATGCATGAAAGCTCAACAAAAGAAACTAAGTGGGTGTGCATCCAACTTGCTTACTCACGAAGACCTAGGGCATTTGAGGAAGCCCATTGTTGGAATATACAAGCCAAGTTCTATAATGAAAAATTCCCACTAGTATATGAAAGTGACAAAACAAGAGACTCTCTATCATGAAAATCATGGTGCTACTTTGAAGCACAAGTGTGAAAAAAAGGATAGTAGCATTGTCCCTTTTTTTCAGCCTTCTTTTTTTTATTTGGCCTTTTTTTTGAGAAAATGCTCTATGAATGATGATCATCACACTTTTATTTATTTACAACTCAATGATTACAACTCGATACTAGAACAAAGTATGACTCTATATGAATGCCTCCGGCGGTATACCGGGATAACAATGAATCAAGAGTGACATGTATGAAAAATTATGAATGGTGGCTTTGCCACAAATATGATGTCAACTACATTATCATGCAAAGCAATATGACAATGATGAACGTGTCATGATAAACGGAACAGTGGAAAGTTGCATGGCAATATATCTCGGAATGGCAAAACACTAGATCGTTCACAATTGTCCTGAGATATAAGGAGGTTTATGTGTGAAAGAGCGTATCATATCACGGGGTTTGGATGCACCGGCGAAGTTTGCACCAACTCTCAATGTGAGAAAGGGCAATGCACGGTACCGAAGAGGCTAGCAATGATGGAAGGGTAAGAGTGCGTATAATCCATGGACTCAACATTAGTCATAAAGAACTCACATACTTATTGCAAAAATCTACAAGTCATCAAAAACCAAGCACTACGCGCATGCTCCTAGGGGGATAGATTGGTAGGAAAAGACCATCGCTCGTCCCCGACCGCCACTCATAAGGAAGACAATCAAAGAACACCTCATGTTTCAAATTTGTTACATAACGTTTACCATACGTGCATGCTATGAGACTTGCAAACTTCAACACAAGTATTTCTCAATTTCACAACTACTCAACTAGCACAACTTTAATATCACTACCTCCATATCTCAAAACAATCATCAATCATCAAACTTTTCTTAGTATTCAGCACACTCATAAGAAAGTTTTTTACTAGTCTTGAATACTTAGCATATTAGGATTAATTTTCCTACTTAAGCAAATTACCATGTTGTTTAAGACTCTCAAAGTAATATAAGTGAAGCATGAGAGAATAATAGTTTCTATAAAACAAATCCATCGCCGTGCTCTAAAAGATATAAGTGAAGCACTAGAGCAAAAACTATATAGCTCAAAAGATATAAATGAAGCGCATAGAGTATAATAATAAATTCCGAATCATGTGTGTTTCTTTCAAAAGGTGTGTACACCAAAGATGATTGTGGTAAACTAAAAAGCAAAGACTCAAATCATACAAGACGCTCCAAGCAAAACACTTATCATGTGGTGAATAAAAATATAGCTCCAAGTAAAGTTACCGATGGAAGTAGACGAAAGAGGGGATGCCTTCCGGGGCATCCCCAAGCTTTGGCTTTTTGGTGTCCTTAGATTATCTTGGGGTGCCATGGGCATCCCCAAGCTTAGGCTCTTGCCACTCCTTGTTCCATAATCCATCAAATATTTTACCCAAAACTTGAAAACTTCACAACACAAAACTTAACAGAAAATCTCGTGAGCTCCGTTAGCGAAAGAAAACAAAACACCACTTCAAGGTACTGTAATGAAATCATTATTTATTTATATTGGTGTTAAACCTACTGTATTCCAACTCCTCTATGGTTTATAAACTATTTTACTAGCCATAGTTCATCAAAATAAGCAAACAACACACGAAAAACAGAATCTGTCAAAAACAGAACAATCTGTAGTAATCTGTAACTAACGCAAACTTGTTGTTAAGGCATATCTCTCCAGATGTAGTTTTGGTGATTGATGACAACATGTTTGCGGACTAATCGTGTGCTTTGAGCATTTTAGAGATTCATCATTTGGCACGAGACGATTTCTTTTCCCTCGGAGTGTCATTCAAGACGGTGTAGCTCTTTCGCTTCTTTTGGTGGATTAGTTTCGTAGGAGTCACCGTACTATCAAGAGGGGGTCCGCTTTGGTAAGGCTAGGGTGGAATCAACACGTACACGTCCTCTTCACACCCTCTGATCCTTTCCGCTTCATTGGAGTTTTCTTTCCTCTCTCTTTGGGCTGAGTCTGGTCCCAGCGGTAGTACCGCTTAGGGGTCACAAGCGGCAGTACCGCTCCGCAGCGGTAGTACCGCTGGTGGGTCCTCAGCAGTAGTACCGCTACGGCACCAGGCTCCTACCGCGTCAACTCGAGGGGTCTTTTTTCGTGTCGGATTGTGCGGTACTTCACAACGGCAGTAGAGCGGCAGTACCGCTCTTAAGCGGTAGTACCGTCCTACCACCGCGGCAGTACCGCTCATGTCCATATCTCCCCTGCCCTCCAATCTCCACGGTAGTACCGCCGTGGGAGCAGTAGTACCGCTGGTCTCAGCGGTAGTACCACTGCCTTATGCGGTAGTACCGCCCTCTGCGGGGCTGTTGTGGGGGGTAACGGTTGGATTGTTCCCCCCATTATATAAAGAGGTCTTCTTCCCCATAGTTGACCTACCTCTTCCCCCAAAAGCTCCATTGTTGCTCCAAGCTCCATTTTTGCCCGATCTCTCTCCCTAGCCAATCAAACTTGTTGATTTGCTCGGGATTGGTTGAGAAGGCCCCGATCTACACTTCCACCAAGAGAAATTTGATTCCCCCCACTTATCCCTAGCGGATCTTGTTACTCTTGGGTGTTTGAGCACCCTAGACGGTTGAGGTCACCGCGGAGCCATACTCCATTGTGGTGAAGCTTTGTGGTGTCGTTGGGAGCCTCCAATTAAGTTGTGGAGATTGCCCCAACCTTGTTTGTAAAGGTCCGGTCGCCGCCTTCAAGGGCACCAATAGTGGAATCACGGCATCTCGCATTGTGTGAGGGCGTGAGGAGAATACGGTGGCCCCAGTGACTTCTTGGGGAGCATTGTGCCTCAACACCGCTCCAACGGAGACGTACTTCCTCTCAAAAGGAAGGAACTTCGGTAACACATCCTCGTCTTCACCGGCTCCACTCTTGGTTATCTCGTCCCTTTACTTTCGCAAATTTACTTGTGTTATATCTCTTGCTTGTTTGCGTGCTTGTTGTCATTGCATCATATAGGTTGCTTATTTAGTTGCATATCTAGACAACCTACTTTGATGCAAAGTTTAATTTGGTAAACAAAAGCTAAAAATTGTTAGTTGCCTATTCACCCCCCTCTAGTCAACTATATCGATCCTTTCAATTGGTATCAGAGCCTCGTCTCTTGTTTAAGGACTTTACCGTCCGAAGAGTATGGTTGATGTCGTAGACGGTGTGGAGGAGCACTCCGGTGTGAATCCGGTCTCGTCTACGGGAGATGGGGGAACCGCGGTCTCTCGTGAGGAATTAAATGTGGCGTTGGACACATTGAAAACCTCCATGACTACCGAGGTCGAAAGCATGTTTAATAAATACTTAGAAGGGCTTAAGCTTTCCACCACACCGTTGAAAGTGGGTGATCCCGCCAACAAGGTGACGGATGCTACCTTCGACAAAGGGGAAGCTACTAGCGAGAAAGCTCCTTCTTCTAGTGGTAAAAATGGCACCGACATCTTTGCCCATGTGGAACCTCCACTTGTCTATGATGGACCGCTCCCTTCCACTCATTTAAATCATGCCGGCCCGGCTCCTAAGATTGAGAAGAATGTAGATTTTGAATCTTGGGTCTATCGTTTTAAGCGTCATTTAAATCATGTGAACACTAACCTTTGGAGAATCTTTGAAGAAGGTTTTTATCCGCATGACCAAAGTAACTTCACTCCTAGAGAAGTTGTGGATCATCAATTCAATGGGAATGCTCTCTTCATCATCGAAGAAGCAATCCCACCCGAAGATCTTCCTCATCTCCGACCCTACACTGTGGCCAAAGATGCTTGGCTCCAAGTTGTTTCCCTCTATCGGGGAAGCGCAAGCATTCAACGCTCCAACTATGAAGCGGTGCAAGATGAAGCCGACGAGTTTGCAATGAAAGAAGATGAAGAACCTCATGAGCTTTTTCGGAGAGTAACCAAACTCGCGGTCTCTCTCCGAGATCATGGAAGTAAGGACACGGATGACAATTGGATCAAGCGCAAATTCCTCAAGGCAATGATGCCCTACCACAAGGCCATATCCTCCATAATTCGTCAAAGGCCGGACTTCCACACCTTGTCCTCAACTGAAGTGTTGGATGAGTTCGTTGCTATGAGCATCTTGGACAAGACCACCGACAATGTGGTTCTTCGCTCTCAAAGAGTAAAGAAGCCCAACCTTGCTCTAAAGGCCAAGGTTAGTATGGAGGAAGAGGATGAAGAGGAAGCAGAGGAGGGCAACCTCGAAGATACGAAGTATGCTTATCATGAACACATGGCTCTTGCTTCAAGGCAATTTTGGAGCAAGAAGAACACAAGGCCAAACTTCAACAAGAACAATTCAAGTGGCGCAAAGGGCAAGCAACGAGTGAGGACTTGCTTCAATTGTGGCAATGTGAGCCACTTTGTTGCGGAGTGCCCTTACGAGAAGAGGGAAGACAATGGTGGCAAGCTCATTAGAAAGGATAAGGCCAAGTCGTTCCCCAACAAGAGCAACTTCACCAAGAATACTCCTCCCAAGGCATTGGTGGTACAAGAAGAGTACAATGAGGATGATGACGATGATGAAGATGGTGAGTCGGTTGCCATGGCCTCCGTTGCCATTGCGATGACTACACGGATGTCTCTCTTCGACTCACCCAATGAGAACATCACCGCCAAGTGCCTCATGGCTAAAGCCACCAACAAGGTAACCCCCAACATCAAAACTACCATCATTAATCATCCTTCTTCGACGAATAGCATTGATGAACATGAGGGGACAATTGTGGAGGAAAATGAGTTTGAGACCTTTATGGGTAAACTCAAGGGTAAATCCAAGAAGCACTTCGTTGCTCTCTTGGAACAACTTGGTGAAGCCAATGACATGATCGAGGCTCACGAAGATACCATCTCTAAGATGGAGGGGCATAGTCATGACTATGTCGATGAGATTTCGGATCTTTCCAATGCTCTTGACCAAGAGCGTGGTCTTAGTTTGGCTCTTGAGGAGTCATACAACGATGATCATGCTAAGTTAAAGAAAGATCTTGATCATGCTCTTGTTGTGTCTCATGTGCTAAACTCCGAGAAGGCAAAACTTGGGGTTGATCTTGCTAGACTTAAAGAGGAGTTTGACATTCTCGACAAGGCTCACAAAGTCTTGAAGGGTGTTCATGGTAGCCTCAAGGAGTCTCATGATCAACTCCAAGTAAAGCTAACTAAGGAGAAAGCCACCTTTCCTCATATGGTGTTAATTGATAATGCAAATGCTACTAACCCTTGTTGTGAGCATGTGCATCTTGTTGAGGAGAATGCTAAGTTGAAGGAGCAACTTGAGAAAGGCCTTGTGTCATGCATACAAGGTGAGAAGAACCTCAACGACCTTTTGAGAAACTTTTGTGAAGGAGGGAGAGGGTGCTTCCAAGGAGAAGAAGAACAATGCGAAGGGTGGCGGTGTCAAGAAGGGCAATACAACCCCATCCAACAAAGCCGGCGACTTTAATCCTTCTTATGTGTTATGCCATGCTAGTGATGGGCATGTTTATGCCAAATTTGTTGGTTCTCCTCATGAGTACATTGGATGGTCTATTTGGGTTCCTAAGACCCTTGTTACTAACATCAAAGGACCCATTACAAAATGGGTACCTAAAACCAAGCATTGATCTCTTGTAGGTGTTTGCTTCCGGTGGGGGATCATGGTTGCTCGATAGTGGAGCTACAAATCATATGACCGGAAGCAAGGACTTGGTGGTGGACGTGCACAAGATTCCATCTATGCCCACCAATGTCGAGTGGGGTGATGCCTCGTCCTCTAAGGTATTGGGACTCGGCAAAGTAGTCATTTCTCATGATCTCACGATCGAGAAAGTCATGCTTGTTGGGTCCCTTGCATACAATTTACTTTCCGTTTGTCAACTTGCTATCATGGGCTTTGCCACCTTCTTTGATATTGATACCGTGGCCCTCTTGTGGAGCAAGACTCTTAAAGTAGCCTTTGTTGGGCATGTCGAGAACAGTCTCTATGTGATTAACTTTTCGGAGCGACCCACTAAGACCGCGACATGCCTAATGGCTAAAGTTGACGTGGGATGGCTTTGGCATCGCCGTTTAGGCCATGTCAATATGAGGTCTTTGCAAAGTCTTCTCAAGGGGGACCATGTCCGTGGACTAACGAACGTTAGTTTTGCTAAAGATCGTGCTTGCAGTGCTTGTATCGAAGGAAAGCTTCATGAGAAGGCTCACCCTCCCACGACTCTCATTTACTCGAAGAGGCCTTTGGAGCTCCTTTATTTGGATCTATTTGGGCCTCCATCCTTTGATAGTCTTGGGGGTAGAAAGTATTGCTTGGTAATTGTGGATGACTATTCAAGATACACTTTGTTGTATTTCTTCAAGAGGAAGAGTGAGACCCAACAAACCGTCATTGACTTTGCAAATGAAGCCCAACGTCAACACAATGCAAAGATCTTGACAATAAGAAATGACAACGGCACCGAGTTCAAGAACTACACCTTGGATGAGTTTCTTAGTGATGAGGGGATCAAGCATCAATATGCCGCACCTTACACCCCTCAACAAAACGGTGTTGCGGAGAGGAAGAACCGAACGTTGATGGATGCCGCAAGGACCATGATGGCGGAGTTCAAGTCTCCATACAACTTTTGGGCCGAAGCCATCAACAACGCGTGTCATGCATCCAATCGGCTCTACCTCCGCAAGGGCTTGAACAAGACTCCATATGAGATACTCACCAGTAACAAGCCCAACCTCAAGTACTTTCGGGTGTTCGGTTGTCTAAATTTGATGCTAGAGCATATGAGGGCATATTTGTTGGTTATGATACAAACTCTCATGCTTACCGTGTCCTCAATAAATCCGCGGGACTTATTGAGGAGACGTGTAACGTGGAGTTTGATGAGAATAACGGCTCCCAAGTGGAGCAAAGTGGCACTTGTGATGTAGGTGATGAAATTCCTCCTCAAGCCATAAGAAGAATGGGTGTTGGTTTTATCCTACCCATTGAGGAACCCCTTGTGGCCGAAGGAGAAGGACAATGCTCCACTCAAGTGGAGGCATCACCAACCCAAGGCCCACACGCTTCCAAAGAACAAAGTGAAGGCCCTCAACCTCATGAACAAGACCAAGGGCAAGATCATGCTCAAGACGGTGGAGACACACCAAGTGATGCCCAAGGTCAAGTTCTCTCCTCCGAGCAAGTTCAAGATCAAGAACAAGCTCAAGACGACGCTCAAGATGATCAAGTGACCGCTCCTCAACTCACCTCCGAGGAGGATTTGGAGCGTCGTGCCGCCAAGATTGCTTCCAAGCTCTCCACCGAGGGTCATCTCATGAAGAATGTGCTTGGAAGCATTCAAAAGAGGGTAAGCACTCGTAGACAATTGGCAAACTATTGTGAACATCACGCGTTTGTCTCTTGTGTGGAACCCCAAAAGGTATATGAAGCTCTCAAAGATCCAGATTGGCTCAATGCCATGCATGAAGAACTCAACAACTTCGAGTACAACAAGGTGTGGACATTAGTGCCAAGGCCACCGGGGAACCACAATGTCATTGGAACGAAGTGGATATTCAAGAACAAGCAAGATGCTCATGGGACCATCATCCGCAACAAGGCACGATTGGTGGCACAAGGCTACTCCCAAGTCGAGGGTATTGACTACGGTGAAACCTTTGCTCCCGTTGCTCGCCTTGAATCTATTCGTTTGTTGATTGCTTATGCTTCTCATCACAACTTTAAGTTGCAACAAATGGATGTGAAGAGTGCTTTTCTTAATGGACCTATTAATGAGTTGGTGTATGTCAAGCAACCCCCCGGGTTCGAGGATCCCTACTTTCCCGATCATGTGTATCAACTCGATAAGGCACTCTATGGCCTTAAACAAGCCCCACGTGCGTGGTATGACCACCTTACCGAGTTGTTACAAGATCGTGGGTTTGAAGTTGGCCTAATCGACCCCACTCTTTTTACTAAGAAGGTCAAAGGGGAGT
This sequence comes from Triticum aestivum, assembly GCF_018294505.1. NCBI lineage: Eukaryota > Viridiplantae > Streptophyta > Magnoliopsida > Poales > Poaceae > Triticum > Triticum aestivum. The sequence goes on along the minus strand of NC_057814.1, from coordinate 107,667,406 downwards.
TGTTTGTGTGCCAACTATATGTTGATGACATTATCTTTGGTTCCCCTAACAAATCTTTCAATGAGGAATTTGCCGCACTCATGACCTCAAAGTTCAAGATGTCTTCCATGGGAGAGTTGAAGTTCTTTCTCGGTTTTGAAGTAAAGCAAAGAAGAGAAGGAACCTTCATCAACCAAGCCAAATACACTCAAGACATGCTCAAGAGATTCAAGCTAAGTGATGTCAAGCCGGCGTCCACTCCAATGCCCACCAAGTGCCAACTTGACATCGATCCCAATGGTAAAGCGATGGATCAAAAGGTATATCGCTCCATGATTGGTTCATTACTTTATCTTTGTGCATCTAGACCGGATATCATGTTGAGTGTGGGAGTTTGTGCATGTTTTCAAGCCGCACCTAAGGAAAGCCACTTTGTGGCGGTCAAGCGAATCTTTCGATATTTGGCTCATACCCCAAACTTTGGCTTATGGTACCCAAGAGGAGCAAACTTCAAGCTCGTAGGGTATTCGGACTCCGATTGGGCGGGAGACAAAGTGGATAGGAAGTCCACTTCCGGAGGGTGCCAATTCCTTGGTTGCTCTTTGGTAAGTTGGTCTTCTAAAAAGCAAAGTTGTGTGTCTCTCTCGTCCACCGAAGCGGAGTATGTGGCAGCCGGGAGTTGTTGTGGACAACTCTTATGGATGAGGCAAACTTTAAAGGACTACGGTGTCATTTGTGACAAAGTGCCTCTTTGGTGTGACAATGAAAGTGCCATCAAGATTTCTCTCAACCCGGTGCAACACTTCAAGACGAAGCATATTGAGATTCGGTATCACTTCATCCGGGATCATATCAGGCGAGGGGAGATCGAGCTCAACTATGTCAACACTCATGATAACCTTGCAGATATTTTCACGAAGCCGTTGGATGAAGCAAGATTTCGCGAGTTAAGGCATGAGCTAAATATCATTGATTCGAGCAATGTTGCTTGAACACTTGCACTCCCCACCATACTCGACTTGTTATCTTGTTTAGGTGTAGGCATGGACATAGGGGGAGTGTTGTTCTCTTAATGAACTCTCCCTCCCCTTATTATGCATAAATTGATCAACTCTTTCACATTAGCCATTTTTGATGGTACTTGTGCTTCAAAGACGAGTTTTGGTCATGGGCCCAAGGATAATTCTTCGTGGTGCCATACCAATTGACTCAAACCTAGGTGGCCTCGGCCACCGTCCTCTCTTGTGGAGGTGTGTGGTTCTTGTCCTCGTGCTGATGCTTTTGTTGCTTTGTGTGTGCTCTCTTTTCTTGCCGTTTGTTTCTCTTTTCTTTTGAGCTATGCCTTTGTGTCTAGTCTTTGGAGTATTGGCTGGGCGGTACTACCGCTGGTGGTGCGCGGTACTACCGCTTATGTTGACAAGCGGTACTACCACCCACCCGAGTGGTACTACCGCTGGGGGGCGGGATCAGGGGGTTATGTCGGGGCAGGAGGAGGTTTCTCCTCCCCCATACCCATTCGCACCACCCCTTCGTCCCTCTCCCTCTCTCCAGCGACTCCTCGCCGCGGGAGGGCTCCGGCGGGCCGCCGTCTCGGGGCCATCCCTCTCCATTCCCTTCGGTGGAGTCGATCCCCACCTCGTCCTCTTGCCATGGATGCCGGTATTGCCCTCGTTCCTTCTCTCTTTTTGTCTAGTTCTCAGATCTAGCGTTTTTGGGGCAATAGTGGTTGCATCTCTAGATTTTTGGCTAAATCTCAGCTTGAGTAGTTTGGAGAAGGCGTCTAGACTATGTGGATTAAGTTTTGGTAGGATTATTTTTGAATTTGGCAGTCCGGTAGTGCCGGATCTGACCACGGCAGTAGGAACCGCCGGTTCCCTGTCTTGCGCGGTACTACCGCTCCCGCTGGGGCGGTACTGCCGCCTATGGCCAGCGGTACTACTGCTGCCTGCCAGATTCCATCATTCCCCTACCTCTGTTTGATCCATGTTGTTTTGTTTGGAGGCTTACGCTTTTTCTTTCGTGTTGGTTTTTCTGTTCGTGTGTTTGGTTCCAGGTGGTGAACATCCTGAGGAGCAAGTCCGCCGTGTCAACCCCGGTCGTGCAACCTCAAAGCGCTACCGCACCTCTGAGTTAGTAGGTGCTTCCTCAAGTGCGGCTCCTCCGCCTCAACATTAGAAGAAACTTGCCAACAGGCCGAAGACAAAGGGCAAGACTGTGATTGAGTTGTCTGCTAAGGAGTTCTGGGAAAGGCGTTGCCGCAACCCCTATGCGGAAGATCAAGAACCCAATTTTGTCAACCGCCCGTTCTGGAACCGCTTTCAGTTTGCCATCTACTTTGATGTGATCAAGGCCAAGAAGAATCTCTTTGTTAGTGTTTGCTCCATCGACATGGATGCCATGGAGAAGGATCCTGAGTACTTTGGTGAAGCTCTTCAGATGTGTACTCAGCTCAACATTCTCAGAATCATGCAGTTCAATAAGGACTTTGATGCAGATTTGGTGGCTCAGTTCTTTGCTACTGTCCATCTTGGAACTGATGAAGAAAGGACTCTGACCTGGATGACAAATGGCAAGTTACTGTCTGTCAAGTGGAAGGCCTTCATGGAGTTACTTCATGTGGAAGATCGCGGGCTTGAGACTCCTGTCGGCTTTCGCCCTCACCGCAACGTCAACTCCACTCACAAGCAAGCTCTCTGGCTCTACTGCACTGTGAAGGTTCACCCTGTGACTAAGAAGGAAACCTATGAGTTGTCTACCTACCTGGACATCCTTCATCGTGTCTTTCGAGAGACCCTCTTTCCTCGCATCGGGAATCTGGATATGGTCCACTCCTATCTCGTGGATATGCTTCTCTTCTGCCAACATGAGAAGGAAGCAAACACTGGCGAGTCCCTGGACATTTCTCATGTTATGTGGTCTGAACTTCTTACTGCCATTTATGAGCGCAAGTGCCCGATCTATGGTCCATTTATCATGCTGCTCATTGAGAAGGCCTGGGCACGTGTCCATCCCCAGGTGATGCTGGAAACTGGAGAATTGGTCTCTCATGAGATCAAGCGTCTGAGGAAGAAGGACAGTTGGGGCGTCCCAGCCCCTAAATCTGGGGGGCCATCTACTGCTGCTGACATGAAGACCGAGGATGGGACTGAGGCCGATGATGACGATGAGGATTATGAGCCTTCTGGGACAGAGCCCTCTTGGGCAAAGAAGATCAAGCGCAAGCTGAAAGAGCTCTTCTGCATGGAGTCTCATGGTCAGTACATGACTCATGTGGCTGAGAAGAAGGCCAGGGGGCGTCACAAGGAGCTCATGCGTCAGCTAGGTGCGATCGTTGTTAGTGGGTCTGAGGGCCAGATCACTGAGGAAGAGGAGTGGATTCAGCAGCACTGTCCGTGGACCGATTCCGACACCGAGGAGTTTCCGACTGAGGATGGCGGTGCAGATGACCCTGCTAGGATGTGATGAGAGAGCTCCTCAGTTTGCCTTCACCTAGAGCCGTAGCATCGCTCTTTGCCCTTTTGGTGTCTCATCGGGGACTGCGGCGGTGGCCAATACTCCGGCCTTGACGGGTGAGGCCTTGGCGGCGGTGTCCGAGCTAGCCGCGGTGGTGGTGCCGCCGGCCGAGCCTGTCATGATGATGGGCCGGGAGAAGGCTAATGACAAAGCTTCTGACAAGTCCGAGGGTGATAGAGCCTCGACGTGAGCTTGCAAGAAAGAGAAGTTGTCATGTTATCGTTGTGGCGAGCAAGGGCATTTTATTGTTGAATGTACGACAAAACTTTGCGATAGGGGTCTCAAACCCGTCCATGCTTGTGGAGAGTGTCCAATGCTGATGGAGCCGATACCAGGTGTCACCATATATGGGGCGTGTTGCTCCGAACTGATGTTTTTCGAGTCACCCAGTGCATTGTTGTACCGGACATGCCGCAGACTTTGACTACGGGTGTGGTCAAAGTGACAAAGGGTTTTTGACAGAGGCACAGATTGTGCAAAGGCTCAATGAACTTGCTCCGGGTAACTCTCGTTGGGAACTTATCAGGCTTGAGGATAATTTATATAAGGTAGATTTTCCATCAAGAGAGGATCTGAAGAAGCTCCTTAAGTTTGCCTTATGCCGGGTGCCGGGCACTGACTGTGTTCTCGAGTTTGATGAGTGGAAGCAAACTAAGCCAAAGGGCACACCGCTCTCTCATCTGTGGGTTTGTTTTTCGAGGGCACCGTCTAAGCCCATTAATGACGTGCGAGTTGCGGGCTGTCTTGGAACACTCATCGGTAAGACAGAACGTGTGGACATGTCGTTTACTCGGGCACATGGGGTGGCCAAGTTGCTTGTCAGTGTTGTTGACATTGAGTACATTCCTGATGTTGTCAGATGGACATACGCGGGTATGATTTATAACCTGGACATTGAATTAGAAGACACATCTGTGTTTGAGGAGTTGGACGGAGGGGGTGACGTGGATATGGCTGATAAGGACGATGGCTCGGGAAACAAGGAGAAACGCGATGATAGTGGTTCACGGGACGAGTCTCACAGTTCGGGTGGGAAAACTTTGCCGTCTATATCAGAGAAGGGGGCGAGACCACCAGCTTCTACTCGCACTAACACATTGAGGTTTGGTTCTTTCGAGCATTCTTCCGCACCTCCTCGCCTCTGGAGTGAGCGCGTCGAGCGAGATGATCCCGCCGAGCACATATTGCCACCTCTTGTTCTAGATCCTTCTTCTGGGGATGTGTCTGGACAGGGGCGTACTCGATCTCCTCCGCGGTCAAGTTTGGTGGAGGGGGTGGGTGGAGGACTTGCTAGGCGGGAGGCCCTAGTTCGTACTTCTTCATCCCGGTCTCTATGACTGATATTTCGGTGCGGCGACCAGACGATGTGCCCCAACGTACGGTGGCGGTCCCAGCGACGGTGAGCTGTGGGCAGGGGGTTCCTAGTTCACCGCTGCGCAGTCCAGTTTCTCGGCCAATGCTGTCTTCAACACCACCAGCTGCTTCTAGAGAGATTGTACTAGAGGAGGGGACGTTGGTTGGAGGCTCAGGCGGTGCCGCGCTGCCCCCATCCTCTTCACCAGGATTTGTCAGGATGGGCGAGCGCGGGGTGACGGACTAGTCCTCACGGGATTGGACTACTGATGAGGTGATTGCGTATGGTGGGCACTGAGGGAGTCCTGGATTAGGGGGTCCCCGCGTGTCCGGGCTATGTGACGTGGGCCGGACTGATGGGCCGTGAATATACAAGACGGAAGGCTTTCCCCCATGTCCGGATGGGACTCTCCTTTGCGTGGATGGCAAGCTTGGCGTTCCGATATGAAGATTCTTTTCTCTGTAAACCGACTCTGTACAACCCTAGGCCTCTCCGGTGTCTATATAAACCGGAGGGTTTAGGTCGTAGAGGCAATCATAATAATACAGGCTAGACATCTAGGGTTTAGCCATTACGATCTCGAGGTAGATCAACTCTTGTAACCCCTATACTCATCAAAGTCAATCAAGCAGGAAGTAGGGTATTACCTCCATTAAGAGGGCCCGAACCTGGGTAAACATCGTGTCCCTGTCTCCTGTTACCTTCGATCCTTAGACGCACAGTTCGGGACCCCCTACCCGAGATCTTCCGGTTTTGACACCGACGTTGGTGCTTTAATTGAGAGTTTCTCTGTGCCGTTAATAGAAGGTTCGATGGCTCCATTGAGGGAGACCTTTCTCCCCGGATAGTTTTTCGTATTCGGCAGCTTCGCACTGCGCGCCAACTCGATTGGCCACCTTGAGCAGATCGACAGCTATGCCCCTGGTCGTCATATCAGTTTCGGGAACTTAAACTATGTCGCTGATATCCGAGGAGACTTGATCTTCGAAGGGTTCGCGGCCCCGACCGCCGCTCTGGTTCAGATCCAGAGCCAATCACCAGATTCGAAGACGGGAGTTTAGAGCCCGCCGGACTCCCCGCAGTTATGGAACTTGCTACCGGAGGTCCGAAGGGGACGGCGTCATTGGCTGACCCGAAGACGAACTGAGCTCCCCTTGCTGCTAAATTGCCAGACTCTCCCTCGAACCCTAAATCCGAACTCTCAAGGTCTGCGTCGAGCAGGCGTGGCCAGGAGGCTCTCACCCCGGTCAGCCCCGCGGACTCTCGCTTCTCGGTCCGAACCTCGCTCTTAAACGAGGCTTTGGACTTAATGCGGTCCCTCGCCCTCAGAGAGGAATCGCCGCCGAATTGCGCCCAACTCGGGCTAGGGGCTGAGAGCGGGGAATTTTACTTCCCACCCACTGCCCACTTCATAGTCATTGTCAAAGATTTAACCGACATGCTCGACTACGCCTCCGAAGACATCGACGATATGGATGACGATGCCAGAGAAGAGCAAGGCGAAAACCCACCGTTCATCGGACGCTGGACAACCACCTCCACATATGATGTATATATGGTGGACACACCTAAAAAAGGCGACGGCGATGATGAGAAGGATCCAGTCGGGGACGAACCTCCTGAGATACCACCAAAGCGTCGTGTCAGCGGCGCCGCTCTAAATCGCGTCGCAGAAAAGATAGCAATACCAGCACCGGAGACAATAATACTCTGGAGAACGCCAAAGACCAAGAAGCCCCCATCGAACCAACATCCGAACATGATGATCGGGAGGACGGGCAAGTTGACCCTGACAAGCCAGCAGGGAACAAGGACTCAGAGGATATCAACTATCTACCACTCTTCGAGGATGACGTGAGCCCCGGCGACGAAGATTTCATTGTTCCAGAGGAACCCCTTGAACAAGAGCGCTTTAAGCGCTGGCTAATAGGCACTGCAAGAAGTCTAAAAAAGAAGCAGCAGCAGCTTCAAGCCGATCAAGATCTGCTCAATGACATATGGACTAATGTCCTGGCAGCCGAGGAATACGACCTCGAACGCTCAACTAAGAGTTACCCAAAGCGCAAGCTGCTACCCCACTCCGACGATGAGGCGCTGGAGCCCAGACCACCAACGCGTAACGCTACTGACGGACCTGACCGACCACCATGTGGCCGGGACAGAACGATGATACGTCTCCAACGTATCTATAATTTATGAAGTATTCATGCTATTATATTATCCATCTTAGATGTTTTATATGCATTTATATTATATTTTATATGATTTTGGGACTAACCTATTAACCTAGAGCCCAGTGCCAGTTTCTGTTTTTTCCTGGTTTTTGAGTATCGCAGAAAAGGAATACCAAACGGAGTCCAATTGACGTGCCAATTTTTGATGTTTTTTTATAGACCAAAAGAAGCCCTCGAAGTAAAAGAGTTGGGCCAGAAGAGTCCCGGGCTGTCCACGAGGGTGGGGGCACGCCCACCCCCCAGGGCGTGGGCCCCTATCTCATGGACGACTCGGAGACCCGCCTGACGTGAAACCGACGCCAAAAATTCCTATAAATACAGAAACCTCCAGAAAATAACCTAGATCGGAAGTTCCGCCACCGGAAGCCTCTGTAGCCGTGAGAAATCAATCTAGGCCCTCTCTGGCACCCTGCCGGAGGGGCCATCATCACCGGAGGCCATGGAGGAGGATCCCGGAGGGGCCATCATCGCCATGAAGGCCAAGGACCAGAGGGAGAACCTCTCCTTATCTAGGGGGAGGCCATGGAGGAGGAAGCACAAGGGGGAGAACCTCTCCTCCTCTCCCTCGGTGGCGCCGGAGTGCCACCGGGAGGGGAATCATCGCCGCGGTGATCGTCTTCATCAACATCACCATCATCATCACCATCCTCATCTATTTTACGCGGTCCACTCTCTCGCACCCCGCTGTAATCCCTACTTGAACATGGTGCTTTATGCCACATATTATGATCCAATGATATGTTGCCATCCTATGATGTTTTGAGTAGATATCCTTTGTCTTTGGGTTGATTGATGATATAGATTGGTATGAGTTGTATGTTTTATTTTGGTGCTGTCCTATTGTGCCCTCCGTGTCGCGCAGGCGTGAGGGATTCCCGCTGTAGTGTGTTGCAATACGTTTATGATTCGCTTATAGTGGGTTGCTTGAGTGACAGAAGCATAAACCCGAGTAAGGGGGTTGTTGCGTATGGGATAAGGGGGACTTGATGCTTTAATGCTATGGTTGGGTTTTACCTTAATGATCTTTAGTAGTTGCGGATGCTTGCTAGAGTTCCAATCATAAGTGCATATGATCCAAGAAGAGAAAGTATGTTACCTTATGCCTCTCCCTCATATGAAATTGCAATAGTGATTTCCGGTCTTGTTAACAATTGCCTAGGACAATTCCGCACACCGACCCATCATTATTCCACACTCGCTATTTATAATATTTAGTAATATATTCTAACTTAATGATAACAGCACCCACTTTTATGTTTTAGCTCTCCGATATCATGCAAAGTTATCCTCTTCATACCCACAACGTAGTTTTATTTCTCGTTTCTACTTGGAAGCAAACGTTCGGTGTACGTAGAGTCGTATCAGTGGCGGATAGGACTTGAGAGAATATTCATCTTACCTTTAGCTCCTTGTGGGTTCGACACTCCATACTTATCGCTTCCACCTTTGGGAATTGCTACGATGATTCCCTGCACTTGGGGATTATGAAGCTCTTTTCTGGCGCCGTTGCCGGGGAGCAATAGCGTGGGGTTGATATTCTCGTGTGTGCTTGTTTGCTTTCTTCACTACGTAGATTTTGGTTTTTCCTTTTTGTTTCTGTTTAGTTGTGGGTGAAACATACAATTTTTTTTAAAGAATGAAAATACAAAAAAATTTACTTGCCTCTCATGCCTAAAAAGTTTTTCAATAAGAGAAGTGATTGGAAGGTTATGCATTGGAGAAATGAGGGTCGACCTTGAATACTTGTGTTCATGCTCATGGAAACAATGTAAAAAATTTCATGGAAGCTTCTCTGAAAATAATTATCCCCTTGTATATTCCATTGTATTATAAAAATAATGTGCCAAGCTTTGGTTTTAGGATGATTAGATTGCTTGTTTACTATGTGCAGTACAAAAACAGAAACTTTGGCTGTAGCGCGTGAATATACATTTTTTACTGGAAGTCAAATGGGTCTGAAACTTTTTACACATTAATTCTGTACAAAATTTTAAATTGTCATATATTTTCTAGAATTTTTGGAGTTACAGAAGTATACAAACTTCCAGATTACTACAGACTATCCTGTTTTTGACAGATTCTGTTTTCCTTGTGTTGTTCGCTTATTTTGATGAATCTATGGGTAGTATCGGGGGGTATGAACCATGGTGAAGTTGTAATACAGTATATAAAGTGCTAATATGAAATTGGAATGAGTTTGCAACAGTACCTAAAGGTAGTGATTTGCTTTAGTATACTAACGGATCTCACAGAGTTTTTGTTAAGTTTTTGTGGATGAAGTGTTCGAAGAACGAGGAGTTACCGATGTGAGAACAATAAAGAGAGGCAAGAGTTCAATCTTAGGGATGCCCAAGGCACCCCAAGTAAATATTCCAAGGATACTCAAGCATCTAAGCTTGGGGATGCCCCGGTTGGCATCCCATCTTTCTTCTTCAACAATTATCGATATACCTCGGTTTTTGTTTTGTTCACATGATTTGTGTCCTTTGTGTTTTTATTTTTCTTGGGGATGCTAGTATTTGATGTCCCTTCATAAATTTTTGTGCTTCACTTAAATCTTTTGAGTATGATTTTATAGTTCGTGTGCTCAACTTATATATTTTGAGCTTGGATATTGGTTAGTCTATATTAATTGTAGAATGCTCCATGAACTTCACTTATATCTTTTGGAGTATGAATAATACTATCATCTAAAGCGGGTTTGGAAGAGTGTCAACTTTAGGAATTAGTCATCCCACTATTCCGAATGAGAAGAATTTTGCTTATGTGGAGAGTAGAAAAATTTATATGCTTGTAGATCATGAAAAGAATGCCTTATGTGATGGTTATATTGTTAAATTCATTCATTATGCTACTGAAAGTTATTATGAGGAAGGAATATATGCTTGTAGGAGTTGCAATAATATCAAGTTTCCTCTCTATGTGCTTAAAGTTTTGAAGTTATACTTGTTTTGCCTTCCTATGCTAGTTGATTCTTGTTCCTATAAATTATGTGCTTACAAAATCCCTAGGCATAGGAAGTGGGTCAGATTTAAATTTGCTAGTCATATTCTTCGTGATGCTCTCTTTATGTTTCAATTCTCATCTTTTATGTGAGCATCATTGAAATCATCAGGGCTAGCTAAAAGGCATTAAACAAAAGCGCTTGTTGGGAGACAACCCAATATTTACCCTTACTATTTTTGTGTGTTTACATGATTAAGATACTGTAGTAATCATGTTTTATAGCTTTTGTTTCAATAAAGTGCCAAGTAAGACCTTTGGGAAGACTTGGGTGAGAGTTAATGTGATCTTGCTGTAAAAAACAGAAACTTTGCGCTCACGGGGTTAGCTACCATTTTTTACAGAAGAGTGCTTTTGAGTTGATTCTTTTTGCAGAAGATTAATAGACCAATTCCTCACGTCCACCAATTTATCTCATAATTTTTGGAGTAGAAGAAGTATGGTTGCTGTTCAGATCATTACAGACTGTTCTGTTTCTGAGAGATTCTGTTTTCATTGCATAGTTTGCTTGTTTTCTAGTTTCTATGGCTTATATTTCTCAATAATTTGTAGAAATGATATGGTACAGTAGGCATTGTGTGAGAACAATTATGAACCTTGTCTCTGACAGTACCAAAGTGAATGGTTTACTCTTTATCATACTAACCTATCTCACGAAGTTCCGTTAAGTTTTGTGTGATTGAAGTTTTCAAGCTTTATCCTCAATTTCTTTTGAAGCAACAGATTCATGAGAGCCGGAGGCAAACCCGGGCCAGCAAGGACGCAGACCTCTCCTCCGGCTTACCCGAGGCATCAAGAAAGCGCCGGACTGAGGTTATCTCCAACTTATACCCTTTTCATCCTTTAGCGGGCGTCACCCGTCAACCGCTCAATTCGTCTGATTCAAATTATCAGGAAACTTCACCTTCCTCTGGTGACTCTATGCAATCTAACCTGCCGGCTTTCAAGACCGCACCCGGTAATGACGATCATCTTTATGTTGTGCTTATCTTTACTCATGCTTTTGTACTAACCTTTTGCCCTTTCAGTGCTCAAGCAAAGCTCAGCAAGAGGGCGAAGAAGAACAAACCGGTCGAAGAACCGGTCCTGACTGAACCGGAGGCCTCTGCTCAAGAGCCGCCATCTGCCTCAGCTCCTGAAGCCACCGCTCCAACTGACGAGCCAGTCATAGAGGCTTCTACTAACCCGGAGATCCCCAGCTCAGCTCAGCTGGCCGATGACCCGGACGTTGTAATCACCCGGCTAGAATTTGTCGAACCGGGGAGACCCACTGTGCTGGCCAAATGCTCTGCCAAAGAAGAACTACTGGAGCGCCGCAGGGCCATACTGGAGATTACCGACTATGCGAATTTGAGCATTGGAGACATTGTCTCGCGTTATATTAGTCAAGTGCACAACAGCCGGGACCTGGAGATTGACATGGTGAAGCAGCTACAGCAAAAATCTGAGGTACAACTCTCTTGCTTACTCCATAATCATCCTGACCATGCTAGCCCCCAAGTCTATTACTTATGATAGAATAAGTTGTAGACTTAACTTCCGGCTTACCTTCATGAACCGGCAATTATAAATAGAGTCTTTCAACATACATTAGCCCCCAAGTGCCAAGTGTCTTTGCTTTGCAAACTGCTTGGGACTTCAATGCTGCATGATAATTAGTCACACTGTAACCCGGGATTTGTACAGGCTGCCTGCAAGACATTTGAATCTGAAATCTCTGAGCTGAAGAACCGCCTGAAGACTCAGGAAACTGAGACCCGGAAGGCCAATGCTAAATTCGAGTTCAGTGTTGCTACACAGGAAAAACTGAAGAAGAAATTTGAAACAGAAAGAAAGACTTGGGCCGAGGAGAGAACCGCCTTGCTGAGCCGGGCCGAAAAAGCAGAGGCTGCTCTAACTGAGAGAACCGCCGAACTCTCCGGCTTAAAACGCCATGTGTCCCAGATGGTCTCCGCAATCTTCGGTAAGTCATTCTGCAAGCTTTTAACAAATTTTCATTCTTTATGTCTCATAAGTCCCACTACTGCCACCGGCTTACCTGAATTTGTTAAACAGGTCCCATAAGCTCCAACATGAACCAGAATGTTCTGACCAAGCTGAAGGCCATGTATACCTTGGCGGAGCAACTCTATACCGGGTCACAGCGTGCGTTAGCCGTTGTGGCCCTGTCCAACGAGGTTCCGACTCACCTGGCGGATGTACTCAGGCGGCTTGCTGTTCTTCCTCAGCGCTTCCAAGAGCTAAGACGGGCCTCTGCAAGAGCCGGAGCGATAGCTGCACTGAGCCGGGCCATGGCTTTTCTCCCGGAGCTAGACCCGGCCGAGATCGCTCTTGGATACCCCAGCCTGAAGGAAGACGGCACCCCCTTCGACCAAAAAGACTTTGCTGCCTGTGTGAAGAGCGTGCGCCCGGTGGCCACCCTGATTGGGAATGATACCGACCTTACCAAGTATCAGCCGGGCTACGACGCGGAAAATCAGAGGATCCCCACTCCACGTTATGAAGCCATCAGCTTGATCCCTCCGACTCGTAAGCATACGTTCACCCCAGAAGTTGACCCGACCGGGTTAATTGATGACGAGGCCCAATTTGAAGCCTTGAGCGGCATTGACTGGAAATCGTCAACCTTCCAGGTCATGGAATCAGCCAGAGGAGCGGAGAGGGATGAGCCGGAGGCTTCAACTCAACAAGCACCTTGACTTTTAGGCGGCTCATGGCTACACCTTAAAACAATGCCTCACCTTTTGGACTCGGGGAGTCTTGTAATAGAGTAGGACAAACACTTAATTTTGTCGTGCCATCGTGCACGTGTTGAATGCTTAACTCCATTGAAGCGGCTTCTTTTTATTCCTCCGGGTTATAATGGATCAGTTATTTTCCTTAAGCTCGAATAGCTGTCTTTAACCATCCTGCATAGAAAACAAGTCTCAAGTCTCTAGGCGGCTTACCGCACTGAGAAGCATAGACCTTATATACATAACCCGGAATATGAACAAAAGCCATCAAAGACTGGCCCTCAATTATATCATTGATGTAACCATAATAGCATACTTACAAGCCTTCAAGTATACTTCCGGTTTATGTAACCCGAATAATGAGGTGAAAATCTCAACTCCGGTTTACCAGCATCAAGAATACTTACTATGTGTTATCAACGTTGTGAATCAAAATTAAGTCGGCGAAGTAAAAGCCGCCTTTGCACACTGTTGATGTGACCAAAAGAACTTGTTGTAAGTCAGAAGATGAAAACTTAGGGGCTTCCAGTTCGAATACGACCAGAGAACCGTCCCAAAGGGGTTAAGCTAAGATTCGAATGCGATCATATAGCCCCCAGTGGCTTTGGCGATGCCGATCAAGAGGGTACCGACAGCTATGTTCTCTTTGGTTCGAATACGACCCATGTTTGAACAGGAAGCCCCCAAATGATCTTAAGAGTTGTTTAACGACGCTGATTCGAATACGATCCACGTCGGTTCCCAAAGGGGGTTGAGCTATGATTCAAATATGATCAAAGAAAACTCCCCAATGAGCTCGGCCATTTGCCAATCAAGTGGGTATCGACAGCTATGTTCTCTTTGGTTCGAATGCGACCTATGTTTGAACAGGAAGCCCCCAGGTGATCATATTGTTTACGGCTAGATTCGAATACGATCCTAAGCCGGATCCACCTCCAAGTGACCATGTGATGCTGTAATGGAAATAACACGTTTACCTTTGGAGGAGAAAAGGACAGAGGTCGTGCTTTATTATTTATCATAGTATATACATGGCTATAGAAATATGTACATTATGAGAGCCGGTGGCTCAAGTATAATAAGGCCGAAGCTGAGCTATGTTCCATGGCCGACGGGTCTCTTCCTCCGACGTGCGTGAATATTTGTGCTCCCGAATGTCGATAAGGTAGTATGACCCATTGTGCAAGTTCTTGCTGACCACAAAGGGCCCTTCCCAAGGCGGGGATAACTTGTGTGCATCTGTTTGATCTTGGATGAGCCGGAGCACCAGATCACCTTCCTGGAAGACCCGGGACTTAACCCGGCAGCTGTGATAACGACGCAGGTCTTGTTGGTAAATCGCCGAACGAGCTGCTGCCACGTCACGCTGTTCGTCCAACAAGTCAAAAGCATCTTGGCGCGCCCGTTCATTATCCGCCTCAACATAAGCCGCCACTCGAGGTGAGTCATGACGGATGTCGCTAGGGAGGACTGCTTCCGCTCCATAAACCATGAAGAAAGGCGTGTAACCCATAGACCTGTTAGGAGTAGTATTGATGCTCCATAACATGGAGGGTAACTCCTCCACCCAACAACCCGGCGTCCGTTGCAAAGGGACCAACAGCCGGGGCTTGATGCCCTTCAAAATCTCCTGATTAGCTCTCTCAGCTTGACCATTGGATTGAGGGTGAGCCACTGATGAAACATCAAGTCGAATATGCTCTCGCTGAAGAAACTCCTCCATGGCGCCCTAAGACAAATTGGTACCATTGTCAGTTATAATGCTGTGTGGGAAACCAAAGCGAAATATCACCTTTTTCATGAACTGAACTGCTGTGGCTGCGTCACACTTGCTAACTGGCTCTGCCTCAACCCACTTTGTGAACTTGTGAACTGCCACCAAAATGTGGGTCTTCTTATCCTTGGACCTTTTAAAAGGCCCAACCATATCAAGCCCCCAGACCGCAAATGGCCAAGTAATTGGAATCATCCACAGCTCCTGAGCCGGCACATGAGCCCGTCGCGAGAACCTCTGACAACCGTCACATCTGCTGACCAAGTCCTCCGCATCAGCATGAGCCGTCAGCCAATAAAAACCATGACGAAAAGCCTTGGCCACAAGAGATTTTGAGCCGGCATGATGGCCACAATCCCCCTCGTGAATCTCACGCAAAATATCTTGGCCTTCCTCAGGGGAAATACAACGCTGGAAAATTCCAGTGACACTGCGGCGATGTAGCTCACCATTGATAATTATCATTGACTTAGACCGCCGGGTTATTTGTCTGGCCAAAGTTTCATCCTCAGGTAACTCTCCCCGGGTCATATAAGCCAAATATGGTAATGTCCAGTCTGGGGTGATGTGAAGAGCCGCCACCAACTGTGCCTCCGGGTCAGGGACAGCCAAGTCTTCCTCTGTAGGTAACTTAACAGAAGGGTTATGCAAGATGTCCAAGAAAGTATTAGGCGTCACCGGCTTTCGCTGAGAGCCCAGCCGGCTTAGTGCATCAGCCGCCTCGTTCTTCTTGCGATCGACGTGCTCTACTTGGTAACCCTGAAAGTGTCCAGCAATGGCATCAACCTCACGGTGATAAGCCGCCATGAGAGGGTCCTTGGAATCCCACTTGCCTGATACTTGTTGAGCCACTAAATCTGAGTCGCTGAAGCACCTTACCCGGCTCAAGCTCATCTCCTTAGCCATCCGAAGACCATGGAGCAAGGCCTCGTACTCAGCCGCATTGTTAGTACAAGGAAACATCAACCGTAGCACGTAATGAAACTTGTCACCTTTGGGGGAAGTCAATACAACTCCAGCCCCCGAGCCCTCCAATTGCCTAGACCCATCGAAGTGAATAGTCCAATATGTATTATCCGGCTTTTCTTCAGGCACCTGTAGCTCTATCCAATCGTTGATGAAATCCACCAAAGCTTGAGATTTAACAGCAGTGCGTGGTACGTATTTCAGACCATCAGGCCCAAGCTCTATAGCCCACTTAGCCACTCTTCCTGTGGCTTCTCTGTTTTGGATGATATCTCCAAGGGGAGCAGAACTAACCACAGTGATGGGGTGACCCTGGAAATAATGCTTAAGCTTCCGGCTTGCCATGAACACACCATAAACAAGCTTCTGCCAATGTGGATACCACTGTTTGGACTCGATGAGCACTTCACTGACGTAGTAAACCGGCCGCTGAACCGGATACTCCTTGCCCTCTTCCTTGCGCTCCACCACCACAGCCACACTGACGGCTCGTGTGTTAGCAGCTACATACAGTAATAAGGGCTCCTTGTCAACCGGAGCAGCAAGAACTGGGGGCTCAGCCAGCTGTCTCTTCAAATCCTCAAAAGCAGTATTAGCAGCATCATTCCAGATAAAGTCATCAGTTTTCTTCATCAACTGGTATAGTGGCATGGCCTTTTCACCTAAACGGCTTATAAAACGGCTCAAAGCAGCGATGCGGCCTGCCAAACGCTGGACGTCGCTTATACACGCCGGCTTAGCCAGAGAGGTGATTGCCTTGATTTTTTCCGGGTTAGCTTCGATGCCTCTGTTAGAAACCAGGAAACCCAAGAGCTTTCCTGCAGGAACACCAAAAACACACTTGGCCGGGTTAAGCATCATCTTGTAAACCCGGAGATTATCAAAGGTTTCTCTAAGGTCATCGACCAGGGTCTCCTTCTCCCTGGACTTAACCACGATATCATCCACATAGGCATGAACATTGCACCCAATCTGGTTATGAAGACAATTCTGCACACAACGCTGGTAAGTCGCCTGTGCACTCTTGAGTCCAAAAGGCATAGACACATCACAGAAGGCTCCAAAGGGAGTGATGAACGCCGTCTTCTCCTGGTCCTTAACTGCCATTTTAATCTGATGGTATCCAGAATAAGCATCCAAGAAACTTAAGCACTCACAACCCGCCGTAGCATCAATGATTTGATCAATACGGGGGAGAGCAAAAGGATCAGCCGGACACGCCTTGTTTAAGTCCGTGTAGTCCACACACATCCGCCAGGTGCCATTCTTCTTGAGCACGAGCACCGGGTTAGCTAACCACTCTGGATGAAAGACTTTGACAATAAACCCGGCCGCCAAGAGCCGGGCCACCTCCTCACCAATGGCTTTCCGCCTCTCCTCATTAAACCGCCGAAGGAATTGCCTGACCGACTTAAATTTAGGATCAATATTGAGAGTGTGCTCAGCGAGTTCTCTAGGTACACCTGGCATGTCAGAAGGTTTCCATGCAAAAATGTCCCTATTCTCACGGATGAACTCGATGAGCGCGCTTTCCTATTTTGGATCTAGATTGACACTGATGCTAAACTGCTGAGATGAGTCACCTGGAACGAAATCAACAAGTTTAGTCTCATCCGCTGACTTAAATTTCATTGCCGGCTCATGCTCCGTGGTCGGCTTTTTCAGAGATGTCATATCTGTTGGGTCAACATTGTCCTTGTAAAACTTCAACTCCTTTGTTGCACAAACAGATTCTGCATAAGCCGCGTCACCTTCCTCACACTCCAAGGCTATCTTTCGGCTGCCATGAACCGTGATGGTCCCATTGTGACCCGGCATCTTGAGCTGTAAATATACGTAACACGGCCGGGCCATGAACTTGGCGTAAGCCGGCCGCCCGAATATGGCATGATACGGACTTCTTATCTTGACCACCTCAAAGGTCAATTTTTCTGCCCTGTAGTTGTACTCATCTCCAAAGGCCACTTCCAGCTCGATCTTACCAACTGGATAAGCCGACTTACCAGGCACCACACCATGGAAAATAGTATTGGACTGGCTGAGGTTCTTATCAATCAACCGCATACGACGGAAGGTCTCATAATAGAGGATGTTGATGCTGCTGCCTCCATCCATCAGCACTTTAGTGAACTTATATCCTCCCACCTGAGGAGCCACCACCAGGGCCAGGTGACCCAGATTATCAACCCGGGGGGGGGGGGGTGATCCTCCCTACTCCACACAATAGGCTGCTCAGACCATCTTAAATAGCGTGGAACCGCCGGCTCAACAGCATTCACAACCCTCTTATGAAGCTTCTGATCTCGCTTACACAGACTGGTGGTAAACACATGATACTGTCCACCATTGAGCTGCTTTGGATTGGTCTGGTATCCCCCTG
>NC_057814.1:107637124-107649321 GCF_018294505.1 Triticum aestivum | reverse complement strand
CTCAGACCATCTTAAATAGCGTGGAACCGCCGGCTCAACAGCATTCACAGCCCTCTTATGAAGCTTCTGATCTCGCTTACACAGACTGGTGGTAAACACATGATACTGTCCACCATTGAGCTGCTTTGGATTGGTCTGGTATCCCCCTGCTGCTGTTGATGACCCTGGCCGGACTGCTGATTAAAGCCCCCTTGAACATTCTGAGGATTGGAATTTGAGCCGCCGCCCGGGCCATGAAAGCCGCCAGCGCCTGAGCCGCCGCCCGAGCCATTGTTGCCATTAAAGGCATTGGAATTCTTAAAGGCCTTCATGATTGCGCAATCTTTCCATAGATGAGTAGCTGGCTTCTCCCTAGAGCCATGCCTTGGACAAGGCTCATTCAACAACTGCTCAAGCGTTGGGCCTGAACTGCCGGCTCGGGGAGGTGGCCTCCCCTTACGTCGCTGGTTGTTACCCTGTGAGCTCGCATTGGCCACAAACTCTATGCTGCCATCAGCCTTACGCTTGCTACCTCCTTGGTTCGCCGGGTTATGCTGAGGACCCTTGCCGTTGCCGTTCTTCTTTCCCTTCCCTGTCCTTTCATCATCTGACGCGGGGTCCTTGGTACTATCAGAATCGGCGTACTTGACGAGAGCCGCCATCAGCGTACCCATATCATTGCAATCGCGCTTGAGCCGCCCGAGTTTCATCTTCAGGGGCAGGAAACGACAGTTCTGCTCCAACATTAGGACTGCAGAGCCGGCATCCATCTTATCAGATGAATGTATTATCTCTTTGACCTGGCGAACCCAATGGGTTGTGGACTCACCCTCCTGCTGTTTACAGTTAGTCAAATCCACAATTGACATAGACTGCCTACAGGTATCTTTGAAGTTTTGGATGAACAGGTATCTTTCAGCTCCAGCAATTCCATGGCCATCTCGTAACTCTCGATCCAGGCTCCGGGTTGTAAGTCAGCCGTGTAATTAGGCACCTTCCTAGGCCCTTTGAAATCCTTGGGCAGACGTTCATTGCGGAGAGCCGGCACCAGACAAGGGACACCTCCAGTCCTCGTAGGGATACCCACGTCGATGGAAGCCGTCGGATAAGCCGGGGGTGGCTGGTAGGCCGTCAACTGAGGCACCTGCTCCGCCTCTTGCCGTGCTCTGTCTTGGTCTACTACGTGAAAGGCTCCGTTATGAGCCGGGCCGTGGCCAGGAGGCAAATCATGGCGTTGGACATTACTTGAGCCGGTCGCTGAGACCATGTGTCTGCTATAACTCGGGCTCCGGCCTGGGCGAGGGGTTGAATGAATCCTGTCCCGGCTATAAGAATACGCCTCTTGCTGCGCCAGAGCCGTCTGAAGGAGTTCTCTGACCCGGCGGGTTTCAACCGCCGTTGGAGAGTCACCATCAATTGGGAGAGCCGCCAGCCGCGCCGCCGCGGCGACCATGTTTTCCAACGGATTGGCATAATGACCCGATGGTATTGGCACGTACTGAGGCGGGGCAGGGTTCACCCAGGGAGGTCCCATCACTTGGGGCTGAATTGGCGTCCCAGCCCCGGGCACTATGATCTCTGGCGGGTTACTAGACCCTGCACCCGGCGTGTTGAAGAGGTTTCGAGGATCGTAAACCGGAGGTAGTCGGGATTGGGCCTTTTGATGCCTCCTTCTCATGACCTCATTGGACGCGTTTTGATCCATCGTGAGCCGAAAGGACTGTGCCTGAATCAGCTGAGTCTGGGCGTCGAGAGCCGCTCACTCAGCAGCCATCCTGGCCCCCTCCGCCGCCAGATCCTCCTTGGCCTTTGCTAGATCCAACTTTAACTGTGCCACCTCCGCGTCATGCTGAACTTGATCCGCCGGAGCAACCGTAGCGGTCAACAGGACCATCATCTTGTCTGTGAGATCCATCAGCACCTGAGCCGGCGAAGGCACCGGGCTTCCTGACCCGGAGGCGGGGTTTTGAACAGGTTGCGCGCCGGCCATGAAGATTCCAACCCAGGTCGGCGGCTCAAAGGGGTCCGGAATGCTGTTGCCATCGGAACAACCCCTGAGCCTGCCATCTTGAAGTTGATACAACGAGTTTGACTCATCCGTAGAAGACTCGCCGTCAGAGCCGGCGGCCGTCTCATCACCAGATCCAGACCCTTCAGAGAGTCTTCCATGGACACATCCTACGAAAGCATGCTTCCAGGCAGGTAAACCCAGGCAGGTCGTGCATGCTGAGCCGTCTCGATGAGATCGGCGCAGAGATCCGGCTCAGGGCCCAGCTCACCAATCTTGCCAATGAAGACATGAATTCCGCCGAAGGGGACCCGGTACCCGTACTCAATTGAGCCGGCGTCGGGGCCCCAGTTTGCATCGTCGATGTAGAGCTTGCCGCGACGACTCTTGGTCATCCGGCCCACAGCGTATCCCTTGAGCCCTTCGAAGCTGCCCTTCAAGAACTCAAATCCACCGTGCGCTGCCACGGTGGGCACCAACTGTCATGGAATTGTCACGGCAGATGTCCTCGTGCAAGGACTTAGTCGTGGAGCCATCGCAGCTAGGAAGCTTGAAGGAGTTAACGGGACAAGGAACACGAGGGTTATACTGGTTCGGCCCCTTCCGGTGAAGGTAAAAGCCTACGTCCAGTTGAGGTGGTATTGATTGGGGTTTCGATGACCAGGAGATCAACCGTCCTGCCTGGTTATAGAGTTTGTCTTACTTGTCCCTAAACCGCCGCCGGGTCGTCCCTTTATATAGAGAGGTTGACGCCCAGCGGCTCTCAGAGTCCCGGCCGGCTCATAACAGTGTCCGGCTCAGACTCTTAACTATTCTTGCCTTACACTACAAGTTTCACCCTAACGACGGTTAACACTATGGGCCCTAAGCCATCTCCGGGTCTTAATCCCATTATTGACCCGCCGTCTTCAAGTTTGGTGCTGGGCTTCGCATGATGACCATTATGACGTAACCCGGCCCCTCCTGGGCGGGTGACTCTAATGGTTATATCCTCAACAAAGACCCTAAGCTTGGAGATGCCCAAGGCACCCCAAGGTAATATTCAAGGAAGACTCAAGTGCCTAATCTTGGGGATGCCCCGGAAGGCATCCCCTCTTTCATCTTCAAAACTATCGGTATACCTTGCTCGGAGCTATATTTTTATGCGCCACATGATATGTGTTTTGCTTGGAGCGTATTTTTAATTTTACTTGCTGTTTGAATAAAATCATTGGATCTGAAATCTTGAATGAAAAAGAATCCTCCCATGGCTAGTTAATTATTTGACTACTCAGTGTTCTTCACTTATATCTTTTTGGAGTAATTTGTCAATTACTCACGTGCTTCACGTATATCCTATGAGTAAATGGTTGAATGAATTGAATATCATAAATCTGAATTTATATACGTTTCATATGCTTATAACATGGGGAGTAATGACTTCACACATAATAAGTATAGGTAGTAAACTTATTGAAAGTTAGCAAACGCAGAATTGGTCACTTGAACAATTCATGAAAGAATATTAAAGGAAGAGAGATTTCACATATATATATATACTATCTTGGACATCTTTTGTAATTGTGAGCACTCATTAAAATATGAAATGATAAAAAGTTGATGTTGGACAAGGAAGACAACTTAATGGGTTATGTTTTCCTATATCCGAAATGTTATATTGTCTTGGATCATCCAACATGTTGAGCTTGCCTTTCCCTCTCATGCTAGCCAAATTCTTTGCACCAAGTAGAGATACTACTTGTGCTTCCAAACATTCCTTAACCCAGTTTTGCCATGAGAGTCCACCATACCTACCTATGGATTGAGTAAGATCCTTCAAGTAAGTTGCATCGGTGCATGCAATAAAAATTGCTCTCTAAATATGTATGATCTATTAGTGCGAAGAAAATAAGTTTTATACGAACTTGTGATAGGGAAGAAATAAAAGCGACGGACTGCATAATAAAGGTCTTTATCACAAGAGGCAATATAAAGTGATGTTCTTTTGCATTAAGATTTTGTGCATCCAACCATAAAAGTGCATGACAACCTCTGCTTCCCTCTGCGAAGGGCCTATCTATTACTTTTATCTTCTACCCTTATACAAGAATCATGGTGATCATGACCTTTCCTTTTACACTTTTTCCTTTGGCAAGCACTTTGTATTGGAGCGATCCGGATATATATATCCACTTGGATGTAGGTTTTCATAAATTATTATTGTTGACATTACCCTTGAGGTAAAAGGTTGGGAGGCGAAACTATAAGCCCCTATCTTTCTCTGTGTCCGATTAAAACTTTGAACCCATAAATATGACATGAGTGTTAGCAATTGTGAAAGATTAAATGATAGTTGAGTATGTGGAGTTTGCTGAATCAAAGCTCTTACATAGACCCTTCCCGAAAATAAGATGAATTGCAATTGTTTGATGGCTAAGAGCACTGTTTGTTACTTTTCAAGAAAGTTTATGATCTATACTTTAACATGTGAATAGTTTGTTACTTGATCATGAAAAGTTTTATGAGATGAGCTACTGTTATGACATATAATGATGCTAGAAAAGGTGATTGAAATTATCATTGATTAAACTTGTGCACTTGCTAGCATTCACACTTCATAAATTATTTCTTTTATCATTTACCTACTCAAGGACGAGTAGGAATTAAGCTTGGGGATGCTGATACGTCTCCAACGTATCTATAATTTATGAAGTATTCATGCTATTATATTATCCATCTTAGATGTTTTATATGCATTTATATGATATATTATATGATTTTTTGGGACTAACCTATTAACCTAGAGCCCAGTGCTAGTTTCTGTTTTTCCCTTGTTTTTGAGTATTGCAGAAAAGGAATACCAAACGGAGTCCAATTGACGTGCCAATTTTTGATGATTTTTTATGGACCAAAAGAAGCCCTCGGAGTAAAAGAGTTGGGCCAGAAGAGTCCCGGGCTGTCCACGAGGGTGGGGGCGCGCCCACCCCCTGGGCGTGGGCCCCTATCTCGTGGACGACTCGGAGACCCCCCTGACGTGAAACCGATGCCAAAAATTCCTATAAATACGGAAACCTGCAGAAAATAACCTAGATCGGAAGTTCCGCCGCCGCAAGCCTCTGTAGCCACGAGAAATCAATCTAGGCCCTCTCTGGCACCCTGCCGGAGGAGCCATCATCACCGGAGGCCATGGAGGAGGATCCCGGAGGGGCCATCATCGCCATGAAGGCCAAGGACCAGAGGGAGAACCTCTCCCCATCTAGGGGGGAGGCCATGGAGGAGGAAGCACAAGGGGGAGAACCTCTCCTCCTCTCTCTCGGTGGCACCGGAGTGCCACCGGGAGGGGAATCATCGCCGCGGTGATCGTCTTCATCAACATCACCATCCTCATCTATTTTATGCAGTCCACTCTCCCGCACCCCGCTCTAATCCCTACTTGAACATGGTGCTTTATGCCACATGTCATGATCCAATGATGTGTTTCCATCCTATGATGTTTTGAGTAGATATCCTTTGTCTTTGGGTTGATTGATGATATAGATTGGTATGAGTTGTATGTTTTATTTTGGTGCTGTCCTATTGTGCCCTCCGTGTCGCGCAAGCGTGAGGGATTCCCGCTGTAGGGTGTTGCAATACGTTCATGATTCACTTATAGTGGGTTGCTTGAGTGACATAAGCATAAACCCGAGTAAGGGGGTTGTTGCGTATGGATAAAGGGGACTTGATGCTTTAATGTTATGGTTGGGTTTTACCCTAATGATCTTTAGTAGTTACGGATGCTTGCTAGAGTTCCAATCATAAGTGCATATGATCCAAGAAGAGAAAGTATGTTAGCTTATGCCTCTCCCTCATATGAAATATAAGCAATAGTGATTAACGGTCTTGTTAACAATTGCCTAGGACAATTCCGCACACCGACCCATCATTATTCCACACTCGCTATTTATAATATTTAGTAATATATTCTAACTTAATGATAACAGCACCCACTTTTATGTTTTAGCTCTCCGATATCATGCAAAGTTATCCTCTTCATACCCACAACGTACTTTTATTTCTCATTTCTAGTTGGAAGCAAATGTTCGGTGTACGTAGAGTCGTATTAGTGGCAGGTAGGACTTGAGAGAATATTGATCTTACCTTTAGCTCCTTGTGGGTTCGACACTCCATACTTATCGCTTCCACCTTTGGGAATTGCTACGATGATTCCCTGCACTTGGGGATTATCAAACGACAACTCAAGCTGAACACCAGCCCGCACCACCTCGCCGTAAAGGCAGAGAAACAACAGCTCGGGGATACACCTATGACCTATGACAGGACCTGGAAAATAGAGCCGATCAGACCAGATCAATCTACGGATCACGGGGGCGTGCCCCGGCGCGAGAAGACGGCTATCAAGCCTGGCACGACAAGCATAACCACATCCGGGCTGAAAACCGCATACGGACTTCATCCGAACTGCATCGCGACATAGCCCGATACAGAGGCACCGCACACTCCCTATGCTTCACCGATGAGGTAATGGAGCACCAGTTCCCAGAAGGGTTTAAACCCGTGAACATCGAATCTTATGATGGCAGAATAGGTCCCGCAGTACGGATCAAAGATTTTTCTTCTCCACATTCACATGGCTCGCGGTGATGATCTACATGCCATCAAATACCTCCCACTAAAACTTAAGGGACCAGCTCGACACTGGTTAAACAGCCTCCCAGAAAACTCTATCGGAAGCTAGGAAGACATGGAAGACGCCTTTAGAGACAAATTCCAAGGCACGTATATCCGGCCTTCGGACGCCGATGACCTCAGTCACATAGTCCAGCAGCCCGGAGAGTCGGCCAGGAAATTCTGGACCAGGTTCCTAATCAAAAAGAACCAGATTGTCCACTATTCGGAGGCCTAAGCCCTAGCGGCCTTTAAACATAGCATCCGTGACGAATGGCTCACCCGACACCTCGGCCAAGAAAAGCCGAAGTCCATGGCAGCCCTTACAGCACTCATGAGACACTTTTGCGGCGGCGAAGATAGCTGGCTAGCTCGTAGCAGTAACACCTGGCACTTCCGAATTCAGAAACGGCAACGGCAGGTCCCGACGCAACAAACGCAAGCGTCGAAGCAGCAATGACAATACCGAAGATACGACGGTCAATGCCGGATTCAGTGGCCCCAAGTCCGGTCAGCGGAAGAGGCCATTCAAAAGAAACAAAGACGGTCCATCTAGCTTGGACCGAATACTCGATCGACCCTGCCAAATTCACGGCACCCCGACAAGCCTGCCAATCATACCAACAGAAGTTGTTGGGTCTTTAAACAGGCCGGTAAGTTAAATACCGAACATAAGGAGAAAGGGTCGCCCAACGAGGACGACAACGAGGAGCCTCGTCCACTGAACACAGGGGGACAGAAGAAATTTCCCCCAGAGGTCAAAACGGTGAATATGATATACGTTACTCACATCCCCAAGCGGGAGCGCAACCGCGCGCTAAGGGACGTCTATGCGATAGAGCCAGTCGCCCCAAAATTCAACCGATGGTCAGCCTGTCCGATTGTTAGAGTATCTAAAGGGTCTTTGAAGATCACCTCGTCCGTTTTCAGGACCTGTACACAACTTTCCCTTGTGCTAGGCATGTAAAATAGCCTTGTTGCTTATCGCATTATTTGTACAAATGCGTTTTGACGTATCAATCAGACTATAGTGGAAACAGTTTCTAGCCCAACCTATACGGCACTGGCTTATTTCTTAATCTGCATTTCCCTATTTTTTCGTCCGATTGTCATGTACACCTCGGTACGACTTAAATCGCCAGGGGATCTATTGAGCCATGTACATTTCTTAAACACAAAATAAGTCCGAACACTTTTATAGTACAATTCGGTGTCCCGAATATAGCATTATATGGATCGGCTCCGAATCATGTCTTTGGTCAATAGTTGGGTTGCCCGGCTCCTGTGGTTACTGCCTTACGTTCCGCTTGTTCGGCTAAGGTAATAAAGGGAGAACTACTGCGATTGTGTTTCTGGTTCATCCGGACAAACACGTCAGTAGAGAAAGCTGAAAACTGACGGTCATAATGCGGCAAGAGCTGGTCAGCTATTCGGTGACTAAGTATAAATCTTTTGCGATTTTTTCCGCATCATGCGACAGACCGGCCTTCACCCGGTCGGGCATTTACAGCACCCAAGTTCAGATAATCGAATAATACTAGGGGCTGCGCCTACACTCCCATTGTCAAAGTCCTATGGCTAAGTGAGAGTGATAAAGTCACATAGTCCGATTGCCTGGTTCGCCACACTAACACCTCCTTCAAGGACCAAGTCGTTGTGTCAAGTGTGTTTAGATGCGATCCCGAACACCCTCGTACTATCTACGTAGGGGCTGAAGCCGATGATTGGCCAACTCTCAGATATCGTAAACGGCCGCACAGGAGGAAACATTTTAAAGTAAAACAAGCAACGCATCATACATAAGCCTTGTTTCATAATACAACGTTTGAACAACATGGATACATTCATTCAAAAATGATGTCCTTTGAACACAGGGCCTCTACAATGCGGGATCCTTCCAGGACGTCATCGAAATACCGCTCCGGCGTGCGGTGCTCTTTGCCTGCGGGCAGTCCCTCGGTTGCGAGCTTGACGGCATTCATCTTCGCCCACTGCACTTTGACATGGGCGAAGGCCATCCGCGCACCTTCGATACAGACCGACCGCTTCACGGCATCAAGCCGGGGGCAGGCATTGACCAGCCGCTTCACGAGCCCGTAGTAACTGCTGAGTATGGGTTCGGCAGGCGAAAGACGGATTATAAAATCCCTCATGGCTAATCCAGCCATCCTATGTAGTTCGGTCAACTGTTTCAGCTGATCGCTGAGGTGCAATGGATGCTCTGGCGCAAGGTACTGCGATCAGAACAGCTTCTCCGTTGAACTCCCCTCTTCGGCTCGGAGTAACTCCGCAGCATCAGCAACACTTCGGGGCAGATCCGCAAATGCTCCTGGAGAACTCCAAACCCGGGTCAGTAAGATGTACCTTCTCCTCACAAATTTGCTCTGCATAATAAAGGCCTTACCAGCAGCGATCTGTTTTGCCTCTTAGATCTCCCGGAGGGCACCTTGGGCTTCAACCCGGGCCTCCTATGCACTTTGGAGGGCCTTAGCAAGTTCAGAATTTTGATCCAAAATCTTGCGATCTAAAGACTCACATTTGCTTATAGCATCCTTGAGCTCTTGTTGGACTTCCTCCACCCTTGATTCATGTTTCAGGCGGGCGGCTCATTCCTCCTCCGCCTCCTTCTTGGTTTCGGCCAGCGCACTCTTGAGGGTCTCGACCTCAGACGTCTCAGCTATGAGCATAATTATAAAACTCATTCAGATAACAAATCAGAGCTGATATCATTTCAGACGTGTTTCGGTATCACGTACCTTGCTTTGCCTCTAACTTCTGCCTCAGCTCGGACGCTTCGGCGGCATGGGAAGCTGACGCCTGCATCACAACCTGTTTGTTCAAATAGATATGTATGTTAATCTCCTGCGCGAGTTATTAAATCCTCTGTTCGGCCTTTCTTTGCGAACACCGAACAGAGTCTCAGGGGCTACTATCTATACACAGGCATTCCTCCTCCATAGCTAAAAAGCATTATATCACATACCTCAAAGCCTCTTAGAAGGCTAGTGTAGGCATCGTTCAATCCGCTTTTAGCGGACCGAACCTTTTCAACCATCGTACCCATAAGGGTACGGTGTTCTTCCACAATGGTGGCGCTCTAAAACGCTCCCACCAGAGTGTCCGGCGCCTCCGGATTGATAGAGGTCGCCGGTGGAGTGGGAGCGCCCCCTTCTTTTGAAGGAGGTAGCTCATCTGACTTCGGTGTTGTGCGGGTCTCCGGAATGACATTTGGTTGGGGGCCAAATTGGACATTCCCCCCGTTCCCAGTCTCCATGGGGGTCGGTTCCCCCATATTCTCGGCAGCAGGGGTATCACCCTTTGGCCCCGTCTTGGCGGCTTCCCGCACCTCTCCCTGACCCGGAAGTGTCCTTCGGGACAACACGTTCGGACCCAACGAATTCCCAGAAGATGAGGATCGCTGAGGGAGGTCACGAGCCGGACTGCAGCACGCAATTCAACGTGTTAAAAACACAAGGCGAAAAACCGGATATATATACAGTACCTTTGAATACTTACGATCCGGCCAGGGGCTTCGGCCTGGGGCGCCACTCGTGGATGTCGTCGGCTTCCATCTCGGAATCATCCCTAAGTGAGATTCTCCCTTTCTTGGACGCCTCCATATCTAGATCCACGGAAGCCGCCCTCTTCTTCTTTGCCCCCTTAAGGGGGGAATTGCTCTCTTCCTCCTCTTCATCTTCGCATGAGAGGAGAGAGTTTCGGTGTCTTCGGCCACTATGTCCGAAGCGCCTTTATGGCGGAGGCCACCCTTGGCCTCCTTGCTCTTCTTCTTGGCCTTCTTTTTAGGCACCGGATACGGCGCTGGATACAGCGCCGGGACCAGCTTCCTCGTCAACAGAGGAATAGTTGTGTCTTCGGGTAGCGGAGCCGGACAGTGAATCCGCTCTGCCTTCTTCGTTTAGCCCTGAGGGAAGAATGGAAAGCTTAGTATACTCCTTGGATTTACAAAATAAGGTTATCAGAAAACTTACGGGAGTCGCTGCGTCAGTGCAGTCGAGGCCGAGGACTTCGGTCGTTTTCGGCCACGTCTTTTGGGTCTTGAAGAGCAGCTTTCACATGTCTTCGTGCTTTGTGCCAAAGAACCGCTGCAGGGTCCGGGGACTGGCCGGGTCGAACTCCCACATATACTGAGTCCGGCGTTGGCAGGGGAGAATCCAGCGAAAGAGCATTACCTGGATCACGTTGGCAAGACTGGTACTCTTGTCTACCATACTCTTGACGCGCTTCTGCAGCGTCATCACCTCGTCGCACGATGCCCAGTCCAGGCCCTTGTTGATCCAGGATGTCAGCCACATTGGAGGCCCAGACATGAACTCGGAAGGAGCGGCCCATGTGGAGTTACGGGGTTCTGTGACATAGAACCACTCCTGCTGCCAGCCCTCCACGGTCTCCATGAAGGTACCCTTGGGCCAGGTGACGTTCGGAACCTTGATCACCATGGCGCCACCGCACTCCGCGTGTTGGCCATCCACCACTTTCGGCTTAACATTGAAGACCTTGAGCCATAGGCCGAAGTGGGGAGGAATGCGGAGGAATGCCTCGCATACGACGATGAATGCCGAAATGTTGAGGAAGGAATTCGGGGCTAGATCGTGGAAATCTAGCCCGTAGTAAATCATGAGACCGCAGACGAAAGGATGAAGGGGATGAAGGAAATATGCCCTAGAGGCAATAATAAAGTTGTTATTTATATTTCCTTATATCATGATAACTGTTTATTATTCATGCTAGAATTGTATTAACCGGAAACTTAGTACATGTGTGAATACATAGACAAATAGAGTGTCACTAGTATGCCTCTAGTTGACTAGCTCGTTAAATCAAAGATGGTTAAGTTTCCTAGCGATAGACATGAGTTGTCATTTGATTAACGGGATCACATCATTAGAGAATGATGTGATTGACTTGAGCCATTCCGTTAGCATAGCATTCGATCGTTTAGTATATTGCTATTGCTTTCTTCATGACTTATACATGTTCCTATGACTATGAGGTTATGCAACTCCCGAATACTGGAGGAACACTTTGTGTGCTACCAAATGTCACAACGTAACTGGGTGATTATAAAGGTGCTCTACAGGTGTCTTCGATGGTACTTGTTGAGTTGGCATAGATCGAGATTAGGATTTGTCACTCCGATTGTCGGAGAGGTATCTCTGGGCCCTCTCGGTAATGCGCATCACTATAAGCCTTGCAAGCAATCCAACTAATGAGTTAGTTGTGCGATGATGCATTACGAAACGAGTAAAGAGACTTGCCGGTAACGAGATTGAACTAGGTATTGAGATACCGACGATCGAATCTCGGGCAAGTATCATACCGATGACAAAGGGAACTATGTACATTGTTATGCGGTTTGACCGATAAAGATCTTCATAGAATATGTAGGAGCCAATATGAGCATTTAGGTTCCGCTATTGGTTATTGACCGGAGACGTGTCTCGGTCATGTCTACATAGTTATCAAACTCGTAGGGCCCGCACGCTTAACGTTCGGTGACGATCGGTATAATGAGTTTATGTGTTTTGATGTACCGAAGGTTGTTCGG